>NW_007249815.1:1047491-1146767 GCF_000164805.1 Carlito syrichta | reverse complement strand
CACCTGCCTGGGCAACTTGGTGAGACCTCATCTCTACAATAAATCAAAAAATTAGCCAGGCATGGTAGCGCGCACCTGTAGTTCCGGCTACTCGGAAGGCTGAGGCGGAAGGATCGCCGGATCCCAGCAGGTCGAGGCTGCAGTGACCGGGAGCGGCCTCTGCATTCTAGTCTGGGCTACAGAGTGAGACTCCAATTCAAAAAAAATAAATAAATAGAAATAAAAGCTTTTTAGGGTGGTGACCTTTTTCTTTTGAGTCGGAATCTAACTCTGTCGCTCAGGCTGGAGTGCAGTGTCATGCTTACTGCCACCGCAGCTTCAACCTGCTGGGCTCAGGTGATCCTTCTGCCTTAGTCTTCCAAGTAGCTGGGACTTCAGACGCCACTCCCAGCTTATTTTTTGATTTACTGTAGAGATCAGGTCTCACCAAGTTGCCCAGGCTGATCTTAAACCCCTGAGCTAAGGCAGTCCTCTCACCTCAGCTTCCCAAAGTACTGGGATTACAGGCCTGTGCCTGGCTCAGGGTGGTGAATTTTAACATTTGTTTTTAATCCCTCTAAAACTTGTTTTGTTATATGCACGGAGTTAGGATAGACATTGCTTTATTCTGTTCAAGTGGCCATCTAATTATCCACCAGGTTTTTGGATTGATCATATTCTTTCCTGCTGATTTTTCTTGCAACATGTAAATTCAGATTTGGGATTTTCTTTGCTATCGACTTTCAGTAGTACCAGACCGTGCTAATATTGTAGGCTTTTAATATCTGATCCTTTCAGCCCTCAAAAAGAAAACCCAGACTTCTATTTTAAAGTGCTTCTAGTTATTTTGTGGTTTTCTTCCAGATTTGAATCATTTATAAACATATTCTGGCTTTTGTTTGAGAATGAAGATGAAGAAACTTATGGGTTTTTCATTGTTTTGATTCTGAGAAATATTGATGTATATATATGGCAAAACGATATTGTCATTTGAAACTAATATGTTCTGTGCTTCCAGCACAGTATACAGAGTATATTTCTACTTCCGTCAATTCACTTATCAATTATCACATATTTCTGTATCTCTTTTGACAACAGGTTCTGTTGTCCATACAAAGAACACTTCAGTGTCAATATATTTCCATTTTACTGGTTTTTAAGATATGTCTATATGTTTATAAGGCTTATAAATATATAAATATTGACATATTCATATAATGTAAATGAATAAATATATATTTATATATAAGTATATAACTATATAAATATTTATAAGCCTTATAAATATATGCACAAAAGTAATATATTTATTGGTAATTTCCCTTCTTGACATAATAAAGCTCATGCTGAATTCACTGTAATTTAGTAAAACAAAATTTCTGCTCTCTAAAATTTAATTAAAATTAACTTAGGTTGTGTATTCTTAAGGCTTTTCCTCCTTTAAGAAATCTTATGGTGGGGGAAGAAAAATGATTTCATCTTTCCTTGCCTCAAGTAATTTTTACTTTGACTACATTTGTGTTTTTAGTGAAAATGTGAGTTGTACAATTATGTATTTTTTGTTTGTTTTTGAATCAGGATCCCTATGGCCCAGGCTGCAGTGAAGTGGCATGATCAAGGCTCACCACAGCCTCAAACTCCTGGGCTCAAGCAGTCCTTCTGCCATATCCTGCAGAGTTGCTGGGACTACAGGCACATGCCACCACATCTGACTAATTTTTATTTTTTTTATTTTTTTTGAGTTGAAGTCTAACTCTGTCACGCAGGCTAGAGTGCTATGGCATACTCATGGCCACAGCAGACTTGACCTGCTGGGCTCAGGTAAGCCTTCCCCCTCAACCTTCCAAAAAACTGGAACCACAGGTGTGCGCCACCACGCCTGGCTAATTTTTTGATTTATTGTAGAGATGAGTCTCACCAAGTTGCCCTGGCTGATCTTGAATCCCTAGACTCAGGCATTCCTCTTGCCTCTGCCTCCCAATGTGCTGAGATTACAAGCATGAGCCACGACACCCAGCTAACTTTTTTTTCAGGGGGAGTAGAAACAGTCTCACTGTGTTGCCTAGGACGATCTCAAACTTCTGGGTCCAAGCAATCTTCTTGCCTCAGCCTTCCAAAATGCTGAGATTACAGGCTTGAGTCACGGCACCCAGCCACTTATGTATTTCTTAAAGTAACTTTTTAACGTCTGAGATTGGCACAATGAACCATGAAGTGATGGTCCACTAAAGTTCTTAGGGTTTCCTCAAGAGTATCATAACTTGGATAAGGTCGGTATAGCTATCTTAAATTCATCAGAGTTATAATGCAGTTAAAGAAATGTGGTGTATGTGGTGTTCAGTATCGACGGTAAATGTTATTAATTAAATAAACTAAAAAAAATTTTCCATATATACATCAATCATGCCATCACTATATTATCATTGTGGCCCAAATTCCAAGGAATTCCAAGGCTATTTTTTTAAAGCTCCTTTATCCTATTTCTTAGCCTTTGTTTTAGAAGGGCTTTCTGGTGTTTTTAATTAAACTCTTAATCTCATTCTATTTTCTGTGTAACACCCGACTTAACACCTTTGTTTTTCCCCTTCCCTGTTTTGCTTTTTAGATGGCTTTGATTGTTAAAACATGTTCTTATTGAGATGAATGAAATTTGATATCTTTTACCCAAAGAATTAGGCTTTTTTCTCTCTACTCTTTCTTATGATTATGGTAATAGCCTTTTATGATTATTAGTATGTCAGGAGACAGCCATCATGGTCACTTGAATTCTTCTCTTCCCAATCTTGAGCAGTCTCTCCTGAATTCTCATAAAGTGGGTGACAGCTTTAAATAAAATATGTAGTTATGAAATAAGCATAGTATGCCAGATGTTCCCTGGTCATCGCTTAGAAGGAAGACCTATGACTTGTCTTTTGACTAAATATCGTTTCATAACTCCTTTCTAAGTTCTCAGAGCTCACGGTTATAGGAACTGGAATGTCATTCTCCAAATCATCTTGTTTTTGTTTAGTTCTTAGTCATTTGAATACGTTTTAGCTTGGCTACATCCAAGGATTTTTTTTCTTGCTAGTCTCAAATAATTGCCTGGCAAATAGCATTTCTTTCTTCTTATCACTACAAAAGAGTTCCCATAAACTGCTGTACTAACCTGTGGCCCTCCAGACCTTCTTTTCAGTAAACTGTCCTTTTTCTACTCTGTATCACACTATTTTGACACACATGTTTATTAAGTTATTTTGTTTCATATAAATCTTGCAGAGACCTCATTTCATGGCAGCTAAGTTCATTGTCATCATTCTTCAGTTTTTAAATTCATCTGGTTTTAGCCAATGACTACTTAAAATTCTTGACTTCCTGATTTATATAATTGAGTGACTAATTAGCTATGGAGCTTTAAATAAATTGCTTAACCTCTCTGTGTCTTGAATACTTTTTATATAAAATAAAAGATTAGGTAGAATAATTTCAACAATGCCTTCCTTCTCAAATCTGTTACCTGAAAGTTCATCTACAGATGAGCCTGTCCTGGTAATGATGTGAGGGCAAATAATTCCAGTTAGCTTTTTGAGAAGAGACCTTTTATTTTAAGAAAAATAAATTTGGAAGTTTACAACTTGATTTTATAAGATACATATAGATAGTAAAATGGTTACTGTTGTGAAGCAAATTAATATAACCATCTCACAGGGTAACTTTTTTTGGTGACAAGAGTAGCTAAAATCTACTCATTTAACAAAAATCCCTAATACAATATATTTTTATTAACTATAGTCCTCATGTTGTTCATTAGTTCTTAGACTTGTTCATCCTACATATCTGCTATTTTAGTGGTCACAAACCTTTTTGGCACCAGGGACTGGTTTTGTGGGCGACAATTTTTCCATGGGGCAGGGGGGAATATTTTCAGGATGATTCAAGCCATTACATTTATTGTGCATTTTATTTCTATTATTACATTGTAATATTTAATGAAATATGTAGTATCACCACCTCAGATCATCAGGCATTAGATTCTCATAAAGGAGCATGCAACCTAGATCCCTCATATGTGGATTGTGCTCCTATGAGAATCTAATGCCACTGCTGATCTCACAGGAGACAGAGTTCAGACAGTGATGTGAGCAATGGGGAGCTGGCTGTAAATACACATGTAGCTTCACTCGCTTGCCTACTGCTCACCTCCTGCTATGTGGAGGTTCCTAATGGACCACAGACTACTACTGGTCCGTGACCTGAAGGTTGGGGACCTCTTATGCCACTTTATATTATTTGAACTATCTCTCCCCATTTTCTCTTTCTTTTCCCTCTCTGATGCCCCTGGTAGTCATAGCCACTGTTTTGATCTTTGTATGTTCTACTTTGACTTTTTTTTTTTTTTTTTGCAGACCTGGAGGACATTATGCTAAGCGAAATAAGCCAGACACAGAAAAAATATTGCATAATCTCACTTATATATGGAACTTGAAAAAAAAAAGAGGCATTTTGAAAGCCACAGAGAGAGTGCAGTTTATAAATACAGCTTACAAAGTTTATGTCTTTTCTTCAGGCTTCTTCCTAGAAAGTTTGAAAAGAATATGATCTTATGACCCATAAGAGAGTACAGTGTTAGTTTTTCTGTCAAAAATAAAGAACTATTGAAATAGAATGAAGATTTTCCTGAAAGCTCATTTAAAACCTACTTAAGTGGAAGGTACTTTTCTAAAATAGAGAAGTTATGTTTGATGTAGTTTAATAAATAAAAATGGTCAAGTTCAGAAATTTCTAATGTATAGTTAATTATTTGAAAGACTAAATAATTTCTTATTGGAATTAGGTTAATGGTGCTAAGAATTACTTGAAACCTTGTTGCATGAGGTTTGTTAAGGATATAGAGCATGTGTTGCTTGCTTTCATGCATTTCTCTTGTGATTTGCTAAAAAGGGAAACATATGCTTGAATATTACGTTCCCACGCTGAGAGATTTAATTTTTCATGATGGATTCCTGCTGAAAAGAAAATGTTTCACAAATTGGCAACAGGATGAATTGATATTGTCAGCTAGTACACTCTGCTAGCCTGTGTCATCAGATGCTCCTTCTCTTCTGTGCCCCTTTTCATGTGTGCCACCCCTTTATGAACATCTGCTATAGTACTCTGGATAAATGCCCCTTGAGAGAAAGTAGGGATTGTCCACTCTGTGTACTACATAAAGCTACATGTCTCAGGCTAAAGAGAATCTCTTTGGAGGTAGAAACTTGACATCCTTGTTTTTTTTATTTTTTTGGATTAACTGTGTTATTTCCTGAGACTAGAGTTACATCATCTGGTACAGTAGCTGCTTCCCACATGTGACTATTGAGTACTTAAAATTTGTCTACTCTGAATTGAGATGTGTAGTGTGTACAAAATACATAACCAGATTTTGTAATATGTATGAAAAATATGAAATATAATAATTTTATATTGATTCCATGTTGAAATAATATATTTATATATAGGTAAAGTATATTGTTAAAATTTATTTTACCTATTTTGTACTTTAAAAAATGTGGCTATTAGAAAATTTAGATTGTATTAGTGGCCCATGTTATGTTTCTCTTGGACAGTGCTAATCTAGAGTGGTTGATTATTTGTTTATCAGAATAACTCTAAATTTTAGTAGCCTCAGAATGTAATTACCTTCATATTCAGTATTTTTTCATTAAGAAATTTTTGCATGCTATCGTCTATATATGAGGAGGACACCCCAAAATCCTGAATTATTCTTTGAAGGGCAATCTCCTTTTAGTACAGGTTTCCCCTGGTAGGTACATATTCTAGGAACCCATCAACATCAATGTACCAGCTAGCAGTGTACTACCAGCTGGCATTGTTGTGAGAGGCTACATTTGGCTTCAGTGAAATTTTTTTGTGTGTGTTGCAAACAGGTAACTGGTTCTTCCACCATGAGAGTGCACTTACCCACATCATGCTGAGTATTCAGCAGCTTTTGACTAAAAGTGGCATATCTCCCGTACCCTACCCTCCCTATTCACCAATCTCACCCCAAGCGACTTCTTTTTGTTTCCCTGGATGAAAAAAGTCCTCAAAGGGAAAGGTTTTGCTGATGTGGAAGAAGTGTAACAAAAACCAGCATGAGCACCAAAAGACATCAAAATTGATGAGTTCAGAAACTGTTTTGAGCAGTGGAAAACGCATCTTGTTGGGTTTATTGCATCAAATGGAGAGCACATTGAAGGTGACTGAAGTTTAAACATCTGAGAATAAATACCCAATTTTTAATAAATAAATTTTGGAGTTTTTTGACTCTTCCCCCCCCATCTTGAAAATTTCTACTCCAAACCTGTGCTTATTTTGTTTTCTGTGCGTCGATTAACTAACACCTGCTCCCAGCTCCTGCCCCATTGATTTTAATGTGTGCATACTATAAGGCCTTCTCAAAATTTCAGAACATTTTGTGAAACTGTTCTTTCTTACTCCACATTGATTTCTCTCAGAACTTATTTGGTGTTTGTACAGTATATCAGAAAACTAACAATTAATTAGATTCTGTTTTAGAATAATCTCTAAAGGTGTTTTGTCTTTCTTAGATTAAAGCATTTTGGAGAGGGAGAGCAATAGACAAATTCTTCTTCTGTTTTCTCAAAAATGATCATCGTCAGTACACAAAAAACTATTAGTGGCTAGTTGGTTAATATCTCCCTTTCATGAACTGTAACTAAAGTCATTCTTCCAACTTTCTAGTGCCTTAATAGGTGTTAGTAAAACCACAAAACATAGACTTAGGATTTATTAGTATATTTTAGCTAAGCCAATTTTTATGTAGTGCGTTAGAGAAAAGTTATGAGACTTCATTTACAAGGAAATTCACTGTTGCATTTTTTAAGTCTATAATGTTCCCCTTTGAACTTTTTAATCTCCAATGTGTTCCTTTTTGCTTTTTAAAAGTATGGTCTTTCAATGTTTAGGATGATGCTCGCCAACTCTTTGTGCTTGCTGGAGCTGCTGAAGAAGGCTTTATGACTGCAGAACTCGCTGGAGTTATAAAGAGACTGTGGAAAGATAGTGGTGTACAAGCCTGTTTCAACAGATCCCGAGAGTACCAGCTTAATGATTCTGCAGCATAGTAAGTAATCATAACTTCAGAACTAAACTATCATAAATAATTACTTGCAAGTCAAACATACTCCCAGTCAATTTTATTATAGAATTGGCTAACATATTCTTGTACAACTTAGGATATTCAGGGTGAAAACTTGCCCTATCTTGTGTTTGTAGAAGGCAATGCCTTCTTGTGCTAAATAGTGTCTCAAGAAACTCATGCAACTCTAACTGTAACTTGCAGAATGGATTTTTTCCAAGAAAGTAATTGAAACTTCCCAGAGTTCATTCTGAATTTGGGTGTTTCTCTAGTTTACTTGGAGCTGGTTTAACAAGAGGATATCTGAATTGGGTTATTTTCATTATACTGAGAAGAGTTACTTGTTTATTGACAGCTACCTTAAGAAGGGATTTTTTGAAGGGGTACAAGGTAATACGAAAACATTTTCTCACTAAGTAAAATAGCTCTACACTTGAAAATCATCAATTATGTATGTCCTGAGATATTAGATGCTGTTTTCATATATTTAAATACAGTTTTGTTTTTGGTTTTTTTTTTGAAGAAAAGTCTTCCCTGATTTCCCAGGTTGTGGCCCCAGAAAGTTTGCAAAGCAAGTCGTGATAAAACCTAATCAGGGAACTTTCTGTTGGTGAACTACATAGAAGAAACAAACAAAAAAATCAGTGTCTGTTACCAAAATTTTCTACACATACTCAAAAATATCACATGTGAGATGAGTAGCATTAATTGACTTTAAAATATGTGTTGTGTATTTGTTTTACTTTCCAAGATTGTTGCATTTTTTTGACAGTTATATTGGCTCTTAGGAACACAAGTCAAGATTAGATGAAAGATGATTGACATTGGAAGGTCTAGGTAATTGCATGTACTTTTCCACAATGAAAAAACAAGCAAATGAGGTTTAGCTCTTGAAGACCTAATTACCTTATAATACATTATTTGTTGAATGTCAGTGTAGGCACTGTGTGTTGCATGCTTTAGTATGCGTGAATAAGTAATACATATTATCACCCACAGCAGTCTTTATAACCTTGTGTTTCTTAATCTATATTTTTAGCATTTTACATTTGTATAGCCATATGTATCATTACATGATTCATATATGTATATATAACATATTCATATTGAATATGTAGCCTATCTTTCCAACTGGTATCATCATTTCTACAAGGAAATATTCCTTGACTCACTGAGTATATTCTTGCTTCCCTGTTTTAGATACTCATAATGAGATGTACTTTTTCTTCAGATTTACATTTATTTTGAGGTCATCTTATTTTTATTTATATTGTGACTACTTGAGTATTTTCTGTCTCTGCCACTACACTATAAATTCAGCAATGTCTGTTTTTGCCTAACATTGTATTCCCATAGCCTGACATATATAGTTGTCACTCAATATGATCTTGTTTAATAATGAATAAATTAATAAAACAAACTTCACAGAGGCTAGAAGACAAATTAGAAACATTACTTAGAGGAAGAACACAACTCTTACAGCATGATATTTGCTTTGGCACCACCAGCATCTGCAGAAAGATTTATATAGGAATCACTGTTACAATGAGAGGATGTGTGTGTGTGTGTGTGTGTGTGTGTGTGTGTGTCACTTATAATAGTGAGACGATTGCTCTGAACTGAGCCCAGCAAAAGGAGCTATTTCAGAAATTAAGGAGTGCTACCTGAGGACAGTAGATTGAAGTCCTTTTTCTCACCATATGGGGGGCCTTCCAGACCTCCTCAGTCTCTTGACCAGTACCCTCTTTTCTGTGCACACTGCTTGGACATGTAATAAGAAAAATGTATCTTTTTGGCTTTCCATTCTAGTAGTTCTGACTTTTAGATGGCAGTAATGCAGCCATTTTTTTAAGAATGAAGAAAGTCATAGAAACTTTTTTCTCCATAGTAGTTAGAAGGCACCTTGGTTTCTGAGTTCTTGACTGGAGATAGTAGGATGCTGTCAAGTTGACCATTACAACTAACCCAACACAAATGCACACTTTAAACTTGTGAAACAGACTAATGGTGTGAATTAGTTTGGCATTGTTTTTTTTAAAGTTATTCTCATTCCTTTTAATAACTAATCATGCTCACTAAGAAAGTATACGTTTAAAAAATACTGAGAGCTTTGTAGCTTCAGAAATAGAGACATTTTTATTTCAGTGAGAGTTAAGATGTAAAATTAAATTGATTGTTTTATATCTTTATGTAGAAATTTGAAGACTATTAGTGATTTCATAATATTGCATGCATTGAAATGTGTTTTAATCCTTTTTTTTGGATGATCTTTATTGGCTATATTTATTATTTGCTTGTTCTTTTGTTTAATATTTTTAGCTATTTGAATGATTTGGACAGAATAGCACAACCAAATTACATCCCAACTCAACAAGATGTTCTCAGAACTAGAGTGAAAACTACAGGAATTGTTGAAACTCATTTTACTTTCAAAGATCTTCATTTTAAGTGAGTAGCTTTGAAACATGATTTCTGAATTTAGATATAAAAAACATTGCTTTAGAAATAAAAGGTATAATAAAAGTTTACAGCATATTTACAGTTGGAAAATACTTTTTTCAGATGATTGGACAAAAGAATTTGGGGGTGAAAGAGGTCAAAAAGAAGCATTCTTAGAAAAAATATTTGTATTTTTATTTCTGAAAAATAGCGGGGCAAAATCCTTTTGCCTGTAGTTTTTACAGTGATTTAAACAAAAGTAGTTTTTGGCTTTGATTTCTAAACAGAAAATACTGTTGTAATAATGTGTTTCTGAGAAGTACTGTCATCTGTTTTTAGATAAAAAGACGCAAAGGTTTATTGGTAGAAGAGTATATGCTTATTTTTAGAAATGGTAAGAAAGAAGGATACCTAGCCAGGCTTGGTGGCTCAACCTGTAATCCCACGCTTTGGGAGGCCAAGGAGAGTGAATTGCCTAAGCCCGTGGGTTCGAGACATGCCTGGGCAACTTGGCAAGACCTCATCTCTACAATAAATCAAAAAAACTAGCCGGGCATGGTAGCACACGTCTGTAGTTCCGGCTGCTTGGAAGGCTGAGGTGGAAGGATCGCCAGAGCCCAGCAGGTCAAGGCTGCGGTGGCCAGGAGCAGCCACTGCATTCCAGTCTGAGTGACAGAGTGAGACTCCAACTCAAAAAAAAAAAAAGAAAAAAAGAAAGAAAGAAGGATACCTTTCTGAACTTTTCATGAACATTCATTTTGATAGAGAACTGATGTTTGCACTTTTTTCATGATGAGAAATGTTCATTTAAATAAGCATATTGAATATTAACATACTGAGATCTGAGCAGAGAAGCCTTGAATTGTAGTCTTTAGAAATGGAGGGGATCCAGTCCAGCTTCTATGAGTAGCATGGTTGGTTCCATTTTTTTTTCTATTGCGAATAGTGGAGCAACTTGGATGGATTTAGAGTCAATCATACTCAGTGATCTATCACAGAAACAGAACAGAGTACCGTATGTTCGCACTCATAAGTGAACCTTGAACAATTATAATACTAAAAGAAAGGGATTGGCAGTAGTGGGAAACTGTCAGGGGAGGGGAGTGGGATTGGCAGATGAGGGAAATTGCTAGGGGAGGGAAGGGCACACCTCATCAACAAGGATACCTGCATACCTAACCCTGAATTGTACCCCACATCTTTATTAAAAATTTTAAAAAATAAAAAAATAAATGAAAGGGATCTTGGAGTTCGTTTTGTCCAGTACCTTTATTTTATAATGAACCCAGGCTCAGGGAAGTTTAGCAAAACATTATATTCAAATCTATAGAACTGCATTTCTCTTTTTCCAATAAATAACAGTTTTCAAGGTATAAGAGAAACTGTTGGACCAAAACACAACCACATGTAATGTTATAATTTGCAGATTCTTGTTTTATCTATTGAGCCTTCTCAGTCAGTTATTTTCATCTATTTTTCCCTTCCAGGTCATCTGCTACCTAATTTTTAAGTACCATGATTTTTTCTAAATGGTCCACTTAGTAATTTCACTGTTCATGCAAAGAAAATTGCTATTAAGTGTGCATTGTTATTTATCATTTTTTCCTCACCTTAGTCTAGTTAAAATGATAACAGTCGAATCATGGAAAAAGAGATTGTATATCCCATGTAAAGATATATACATTATGGAAAAGAAGTTGTATTAATATATTCCTTGCAAAGATAATTTGCAAAGAACATCACAGAATTTTCTACTGAAACAAAACTTTCATAAAAATTTCAGATCATTGTAGTGTTACTTGAATTGAAAAAAATACTAATTTTAAAAAGTTGCAGATAGCCCTTTTTTTTTTTCTTTTTAGTATTTGTTTCAGTACATGGAAGCTAAATAAAGGGGCTAGCAGAAGTTCTTTTAAAAAATCTGTTAGTTTCTCATAATTCAAATTCATTTAAAATGTCACATTTCCTAAGTGTGAGTTGAGTGTTCAGCAGAAGGGACACCAAACACAAAACCCTTGAACAGCTTGTGAGGCCCTTCTGTAGGACAGTGCCTCAGTTACATAAATATAATAGAGTTACATTATCCACATGCTTCTAAAATTGATGCATTCCCTATGCCATATATTCATTAATAAATATTCTTGGAAATAAAAATTTTAAAAATGCTAGAATTAAATGAGTGGAAGATGTATAGGATCTGTTGTCGTTCTTATTAGATTTTCTTAGGTTTTCCATTAGGTGTGGTTGGTTTTGTTTTGTTTTAAATAACAAGGTTGAGAATGATTTTAAGAAAGATGGCAGCTGCAGTCATGGGACTCAGATGGCACCTCATACCTGCAGAACTTTCTAGAGATATTGACTTAAATTGAGCATACTTCAGTTTTATGAAAATATTCATATTTTATGTTTTTCTAAGTTTTATTCATTTTAAATTATGAGGGATTAGATAAGTCATTTGTTAGGCATTTGCAATTTTTTTTTTAGATTATGTTTATGGAAATTTTTGCTTTCTTTATAGAGATTCAAACTTCACCACACTTGTATACATCTACTTAGCCTTTAACCTGCTCTATCCCCACAATACTGAAAAAATAGAATTAAAAAAAAATTTTAAGCAAAAACAACAAACTTAAATCATTCTGCATTTGTCAACAAGCAATTTATCTGCATTTGGATTGCAAAAGGCATGTCCCATATTGTCACTGAAATGATTTAACTTTTCTCTTTTATTTTGATTAAAAACTATATGACTAAACATAATCATTCTAAATAAGTCTTTCCTGTGAATTATGGATTAGATTTTGGTTCAGTTAACTCTAATGCTCTGAAATGGTAGTAATAATAAAGCAGAATTTCTAAAAACACCTTGTAAAAAGGTTTCTAGTCAGAGATAAAAAACAAATAATTATCATTTTACCTCATAAAGAATGCTCACTATTACAAGTAGTGAGTACAGTTAAATATATGCAACTGTACTTCTGTTTGGTTTGCTTCCTTAAGTATTTTAAATATATTTGTTGCTGTCATTTGTCACTGGTTTTTTATCAGTGGTTCATGTAATTGGATTTTCCAGAGAACTAAAACTTAATTTTTCAATTTTCCATCACCACTTCTCTCCAAAAAATAAACATTGCCCTGCTTTCTTAAACAAAGATACAGTTCATAATTAGTTTAATGGCATCATTAATTTTGTGCTTTAATACATGGTTTGGTTTTGCATATGCTTTTTATTTTATTTTTTTCATTTTCATTCTTTCTTGTGCTCTCAGTGGACTTTTTTTGCTGTTGGCGTTATTTTTTATTGAACCCATTTACTTTCTTTTAATCTTCTCATTACTACTTTTAGAATATGAAATAACCAGACTCAGTACTCTAATTTCAAATAATATATGTCTGATGTGGGTAATGCTGTCAAAATTATCTAAAAACTATGAAGCGATTTTAATTACAAGAACGCTCACTGTTAGAATGGGGGTTTAAAATATATATTTTTTAATCTAGTGTGCCTTGAACTCTAATTTTTTGTTTACCTTGTTTTAAAGATCATGTCCTCAAGCAAGCTTAAATTGTTATGTTCAAGTAACAAAACAGTCGTCCTCCCTTATCCAAGGGAAGAAGGGTACCTTCGAAGACCTTGAGTGTAAGATTAAAACTACTGATAGTACTGACCCTATATATACTATATTTCTTCTTATATATGCACACCTATTATAAAGTTCAATTTATAAATTAGGCACAAAAAAGAGATTAACAATAACTGCTAATAAAATAGAACAATTATGGCAATATAATGTAATAAGAGTTATATGATTATGGTCTCTCTCTTTCTCTCAAAATACTGTATTCATTTTCAGACCTTGGTTGACTGCAGATAACTAAAACTGCAAAAAGTGAAACAAAGGATAAAGAGGGACCACATAATTTTTTTTAAGAGTCAGGGTCTCATTTTGTCACCCAGTCTGGGGTGCAGTGTCACAGTCACAGCTCACTGAAGCCTTGTCCTCCTGAGCTCAAAGGATCCTTCTGTCTTAGCTTCCCTAGTGGCTGGGACTACATTTGCACGCCACCACACCCAGCTAATTTTTAGATTTTTTTTTGTAGAGATGAGGTTTCATTCTGTTGGCTGGTCTCAAACTCCTGGGCTAAGCATTCCTCCTGCCTAAACCTCTCAAATTGCTGAGATTACGGGCATGAGCCACCATACCTGACTGGGACTATGGTATTTCTAACAAATATAGTCTGAGGAGAAAAATGCATAGAGTTGGGGTCAGCAACTAAGGATTCTAA
Organism: Carlito syrichta; assembly: GCF_000164805.1. Taxonomy (NCBI): domain Eukaryota; kingdom Metazoa; phylum Chordata; class Mammalia; order Primates; family Tarsiidae; genus Carlito; species Carlito syrichta. The sequence goes on along the minus strand of NW_007249815.1, from coordinate 1,132,942 downwards.
ACCTGTGTTTCCCCTATTGAGTAGCTATGCAAACTTGGTCAAGATTCTTAACAGACTATTACAGTCTTGCTCTTTGTCAAAGGCTAAAAGACAAAATGACTTGTTACCTAGTTAAAAAATGATATAAAGGTGAGTGCTCTCTAAATGGTAATAAATGGCAATGGCAAATGTTAAATCTATTTGCTACTTAAGGCAATCTGACTATATATATTTCACTTTTATTCTTGGTTAGATGCACTCTTGAACATATATTTCTGCACCACACTTTTCACATCCAGCCTACATTTTTCAAAGTTGTCGCTTCAACATCCAGCAAATACTGGTATTCAGTTAAGTTGACTCACCATGATCCTTCCAGGAAGTCCATTTGTCTTACTCCATTTAGGCTTCTTGGGTGAAATAGAATTTCATGGATATATTTAGTTACTGTCTTCATTTGCTGACTTAAAGATAAACACAGGTTTGTCTGAAACCTCAGATAAACCTTGACTTACTTTGGATTTTGAATTCTGTTAAATTACTATCATTGCTAACACATGGTTCCAACTTTGCTTTTTATAGGTTAAATGAGGCTCAGATGAATGAGAGCAAAAATACATTTAGAATAATTCTACTAGAAACTTGTATGTGGTCATTATTCTGGTAGTTCTCTGTTTCATGTTGTAATTTTTTTTTTGTTTCATTTTAACTGCTGAGTAAAATTTCAGTTTCCCTTTTTTTGTATTATTGGTATTAAAAAATTCAAAATTAGGCAGTAGAGCATTATAATTTAATTCTTATTATCACCTCTGTGACTAGGCATTTATGGCAGTGTCTTTGTGGATAATTTTGCTTTTATTAAAGAATCAGCCATTCCATTTTACTATAATATATGTATTTTTTTGCCAGATATAAAGTCAAAGTATTCCTTCCATTATAAAATGATCATAATATAAGACAGGTTTCTATTTCTTTTCTATAGTAATATAAATGTGTTATGGATTTTGGGATATAATGTCCTGTTTGTGACTTTGATATCCATATATGGTCAACTAGCTTTGTACTAGTTAGTTTTGGTCTCAGTGGTATGATGATAGTCTAAGGATACATCAGGATATCTGGTGTTCCCTTCCATACCACCCTTCAGAAATCTCTTAAGAAAACTCAACTTTATTTCCTATTTGATGGTAGTCAAAAGTCTCATCTTTTCGGGCGAAGAAGAACCTACTATATTTTTTGCTCTTTAATTAGAAATTCAGAACTTAAAGAACAGTATATAAAATATTTCTAATATATGTATAGAACGATGAATAATGCTTGCACATTTTTATCTGCCTTTTCATAAAAAATGAAAATAGTGATAATAATTAGTGTATATAATATTATCTTTATCTAACTCTGTCTAAATTCTCATAAACTGTTAAGCAGTATCTAGTCATTTGTAATATTAGTTAGCCATTTTTGCTTCTTGGCTTATGGATTAATTGATTCTTAAAAGTATGGTACCCAAACTAGTAACATCAGTATTTCCTATCTGGTGGTTCTGAATCACACCAAAGTTTGAGAACCACTGGCTTAGACTAAAAGTTATTTGTTCGTGACCATTCTTTACCTTTGCCATCATATGTCCTTCTTGTCTATGTGTGTTTGCTTTCTTTTTGCATAATAGTTCATTTCTTAGTTTATCTCTCTCCTGTCTTATTTTACTATAAGCAGCAGGGAGGAACTGTAACCTTCCACATTTTGCTTGCAAATTTCCTCAACTAAATATCCAAGTTCACTGCTTATAGGTTCTACCTTCTACCCAACACTAGAACACAATTCGGCCAATTGTTTGCCACTTTATAACGAGGACTACTATTCTTGTAGTGTCTAATAAAATGTTTTCCATTCTCTTCTGAGGCTTCATTAAAAGTGCTTTTAACATTCATATATCTACCAACATTCTGTCCATGACAATCATCTATTCACTACAGTAAAAGCTTTTCTAATGTTCACTTCCATCTGAGCTCTTTCAAGAATTGTCTTTAATGTCCCTATTTCTGCAAACCATCCCTTCAAGGCAATGTAGTTTTTTTGGAGTTTTGGGGGCTTTTTCCCTGTCAAATGCTTAAAGGTTCTTTCAGCTCCTACACATTACCCATTTCCAAAGTCACTTCTTTTAGGTATTTGTTAGAATAGCACCCCATCCTTTTTTTTTTTTTTTTTTGAGTCAGAGTCTCACTCTGTCGCCCCGACTGGAGTGCAGTGGCCGCTCCCCACCACCGCAGCCTCGACCTGCTGGGCTCCGGCGATCCTTCTGCTTCAGCCTTCCAAGTAGTTGGAACTATAGGCACACGCTACCACACCTGGTTGTTTTTGTTTTATTGTAGAGATGAGGTCTCACCAAGTTGCTCAGGCGGGTCTCGAACCCTCGGGCTCAGGCAGTCCACTCACCTCAGCCTTCCAAGGTACAGGATTACAGGCTGAGCTACTGAGCCCGGCTAGCACCCCATTCTTGATACTAAAATTTGTATTAATATTCTCCAGAAAAACAGAACTGGTAGATTATTATTATTTTTTTTTTTTTTAAGGAACTGACTTACATGATTGTGGAAGCTGGCAGGTCTGAAACTTGTAGGGGCAGGCTGATAGTCGGACATGAGTTGTCATTGCAGTATTGAAGAAGAATTTTATTTTTCTGAGAAACTTTAGTTTTTGCCCTTAAGGCCTTTTGAGTGAATGAGGCCTGTTCACATTATTAAAACATTGCTTAAAGTCAACTGATTAGAGATGCTAACTGCAATACTTTGATAAGTGATTAAATAACTGGGCATGATAGCCTACCTAACTTGGCACACAAAACTACACCATCACAGGGAGAAAATGTGGGATGGGTTGGGTCATTATTTTATTACTTTACTGGGTGGACAGGGAATATGTAACATTAAATCAGAGAAGTTATACTGTCTTTTTGGTAAAGTTATTTTCAAATTTCCAAGCAATTTAACTTGGTTACCCAACTTAAATTATTTTAATTTATTTTGTTCTTGTTTGATCTTTATTACCAGCCATCCTTTTTGTAGCCTAACCATTTTGATTTGTTATATGGTGGAATCATTTTGTTACATAGCATACTTAAATTTAATGGACAATTTACCAGCTAAAGCAAAAGAATGAAGGTCACTTAAATGATGGTAAATAGTACAGTACTAGTTGATGTGATCAGATTTGGTTTATAGGCCAATACTACTCTGTAGGGAAAATTCTTTGTGCCTGGGAATTAAATAGGGACTATTTTAATTAGTGCACCATCTAGATAAATGGAGCCTTTAAAAATGTACCAGTTCGCATAGTGTTTTCATTATATAAGTGGTTATTTCTAGGTTGCATAATGTGGTCTATGCAAATTTTAACTTTTACTTAACTTTATAAACTATTAAAAGCAAAAACGATGAAAAGACATTGTCTTTATATTGTTTGGTTATGTTACTACCTCACTCGCTACTCTACAACGATTCATTATTCTATACTGTGTAAAAATTGAAGTTATTTTTTACTTTGAATTTTAAAGCTATTCAGAAGGGTCACTTATTTATTTTGCATTTCAATTTTCTCATTATTTTTCCTGCATCATCGTTTTATTTTTTAACTTACGCAGCCTCATTTGCCAGTATCTGAATTTGATTTGCTTGCCTGCATTTTCTTACCTGCAATGGTCTCCTCTTTACATCTCCTTGCTTACTGCCTCTGAGAGAAAACCACATATTGTGTTAGACAGAGGGGACCCTGTCCTCTCCTCTAATGTTCCATGACTGTGGCAAATTGAACATGTGCTCTTTGATCTCTGTATTCCCAGTTGCTTCATGTGACTTCTCAGTGTTTACACACAGGGCAGTCCATCCATTTGTATTTGCTTTAATGTTCTAAGTGTTCTCATGTGTTTATGTTTTGGTTTTTTTATGACATTTTTGTGTTTGCATTTGTTTGAGATACCATCCTTTCAATAAAACATTTAAAAACTAGCAACCTTTTTTCTTTCTTTGAAAATCCAATTTGTCACATTGTTTTCCTCTCATAAATTCCTCTTTTCTTCCCATCCCAATTTACCCCAGTTATTTGGAGCTTTTTTGTTAGTATTATGGAACTCCTCAGAGGTTTTCAACTATTTAATGTGATGCAAACTCATTTTTCCTCTTACAGAATGTTTGATGTTGGAGGTCAGAGATCTGAGCGGAAGAAGTGGATTCATTGCTTCGAAGGAGTGACTGCGATTATCTTCTGTGTAGCCCTGAGTGACTATGACCTGGTTCTCGCTGAAGATGAAGAAATGGCAAGTAGAAACACTTTTACGGGTTGAACATGAAATGAGAAGAGCTGGAGAGATGTTGCCAACAATTTTTTCTCAGAAAATTCAAAGAAATTATTGCTCTAGCCTAAATTATTTGAAAAATCAGAGTCTTTCTTTTAACTTTTCTATTTGCATAATAAAAGAGAAGTATATCAGAGAAGCACAGATGGAAAAGAAAAAGGAAGATATAGAGAGTCAGTCTTGCCTCTACTCTGTAAGCTTAACTATATGTTTCTATATCTAGTATTTACATAATAAGAATTCAAAAAATTACTTACATTAGTTCAGGCTAATTTTTCCTAATTTGTTACTTCTGGAAAGTTAGTAATCTCTATATAAATTTTCAGATGTGTTTCAATATTTGAAAATAGAAATTTAAAACTTTTTAAAAATTAACTTTAGTACAAAGTGAGGGAAAAAAAAGGGAGAACTGTCAGTTTTGTTCTCTTGACCCTTGCTCAACATAGTTTTGATGGCACAGATGCACTTAGACACGATTTTTTTCAACCAAGCACATTCAACAGGACACAAAACCTGGGTCTATGGAGAACCAGCATTTCCCGTACTCTGGTTCCACAGGAGCAACTGTGGGACTTCAGTATTCGCGGATTTTGATATCCATGGGGGTCCTTGAACCACCCCTCTGCCCTATATACTGCATATACTGTGGAAAGGACTGTATTTTAGAAATCAGGTATCTGCAGTTATAGTGCAGTAGATGCAGTATAACACCACATGGTCATTTCTCTCATTTCAGCAATATAAAGTATGCCGGTGCCCTTGTTGAACACAGATCTTCGAAGGACAGGAAACAGGAATTGGAAGTGTTCTTTACTAATATTTAAAGTATTATGCTGATTGGGTCTCATCTTGTTTAAATTAATTTGTTAATTTAAAAAACACTATCTTCAGTGGAAACTTAGCTGAAGTCTCATACAGTGACATTTCTTTTCAAATATTTGCATTTGGCATCCTTAGATTATAATGTCCTACAGCAGGATGTTCCCCAGACACAGCACATGGCACATGGTGGGCACTCAGCAAGTAAAGGTTGAATGCATAAAGTGACAAATGAAGATTAGATGCTTGTTGCGCCTGAAGTTAAAGTGTGCTTGTTCTGAAATGGCAGAAGTGTATTTTTGTGCTATGTTATGTATTTTTAACTAAGTTCTATTTGATTACAACACTTGTTTTTTATTTGTTTTTTAAATGGAAGTTTCATTCTGTTGACAGGCTAGAGTGCAAGTGGCATGATCATTGCTCACTGCAGTCTTGACCTCCTGGGCTCGGGCAGTCCTCCCACCTCAGCCTCCTGAGTAGCAGGGACTATATACATGCACTACCATGTCCATCTAATTTAATTTTTTTTTTTTTTTTTTTTTTTTGTAGAAGCAAGGCCTCTCTCTATTGTCTAGTCTGGTCTTGAACTTCTGGGCTCAAGCAATCCTGCTTTGACCTCTCAAAGTGTTGGGATTACAGGCATGAGCCACCGTGCCTCACCCAACAATTGTTATTTATTCATTTACTTATTTATTTGTTTACTTATTTATCTATTTAAATCGGGGTCTCACTCTATCCCAGTGGCATGATCACAGCTCACTGCAACCTTGACCTCCTGGACTCAGGCGATCTTTGCACCTCAGCCTCCCAAATAACTGGGACTACAGGCACACTCCACTATGCCTGGCTAATTTTTTTTATTCTTTATAGAGATGAGATTTCGCTTTGTTGCCTAAACTGATCTCGAACTCCTGGACTCAAGCAATCCTTCTGTCTCGTCTTCCCAAAGTGCTGGGATTACAGGTGTGACCTACCATGACTGGGCCAACACTTGTTATTTTTTAAAATATTCTTCAAAAATTCTTACTGTTAGTCAATTTTTTTTTCTTTTCTATTACAGAATCGAATGCATGAAAGCATGAAATTGTTTGACAGCATATGTAACAACAAGTGGTTTACAGATACATCTATTATACTTTTTCTAAACAAGAAGGATCTCTTCGAAGAAAAAATCAAAAAGAGCCCTCTCACTATATGCTATCCAGAATATGCAGGTATTTTACTTTCTGTAAATAACTTGTCAAGTCATATATCTAAGTGAAACTTCCCTTAAGACAAAATTTTAGTTGTTGATTTGAATCTCTTGACTGAGTAAATCTTAAGCCTTTAAGGGACATTATTTATCAAACTACATTTGAGTACACATAGTTCCTTAAGATGTGGATGAGATTACTGAAAAATAACGTGTTCATTTTACGGAAAAGCTGTTAAATAATTTTCAGTGATGACTCCAAGTCTTCATAAATTTAAATCGGGGTCTCACTATCCCAGTGGCATGATCACAGCTCACTGCAACCTTGACCTCCTGGACTCAGGCGATCTTTGCACCTCAGCCTCCCAAATAACTGGGACTGTTGTTGTTTTTTGTTTTGTTTTTATCAAGTTAATATATTTCATGTCAGGTGTTGTGTAATACACAATAAATAAGATATGTGTCTGTTTACTGTCTGATCTTAAGGGGACATAGTAAAATATAAACAACAAGCAATAGCAGTGCAACATGCTACTAAAATGAAACGTGAAAATTATTGTAAGGGGAAAAATGAAGAAGGTATCAGTGAGTCAGCTAGCTCTTACAGAGAGGCAGGGAAGGTTTCACAAGAAATATAAACTTTGGTAATGGGATTGTTAATGGTATTTTAATTTTACTACTATGGAAGATGCCCTGGAGTGAGAATAGTATACCTGAAGTACAATCTTGATTTTATCATAATTAGCTCTTTGATCTTGAGCAAGGTGGGTAATTCACCTCCCTCTCAGTACCCCATCTGTAAAATCAGGAGTTGGACTAAAACATTTGTTTTAGTATAGCTTGGATCCTTGGAATTCCTTCTGGGTTGCTATTAAATGGTGGGGGTAGGGGAACAGAACTCTTACTGCCTACCCTCCCCCCCTTACAGCTTCTCTCACACAAAAGCAGAATAACTCCTCTCTCATCTGTTTTGCATATTGGTCTTTGGAATAAGATTTTATTTTAGTCTGCCTTAAAAAAGGCAGGGGCACTTGACTACCACTGGTTTTTTATATGATCTCTAAATCTAGGTAGCCTAAAGAGTTTACTTACCCTCACTCAATCCTTCCTGGTATTTTTTTTTTTAAGTCTCAAGAACTTATTTCATTATAAACAAAATTTTCTTCAGTCTTGTCTTGAGTAAATTAATTGTATGATGAGCATTTACTGCCATTTCACAGGCAATGTTAAGACAATTCTGCGATGTCATTATTCAGATATCCCCACTCATCCAGGTGAGAACACTGGGTTCCAGACCCAAATCCATTGCACTCCTTTCCCCAGATTATTAACAAACAGGCTACATTTAATTAAAATCTCATTGCAATAAAAAGGGAAGTGCTCTTTGATAATCACAGCCCTTTTTGTGTACTCTGAAGTTATACTTCAGTTCAAAATAATTTCACATAGTTGCTCACTTAAAACTTTCATTTTCTTTTAGAAAGCATAGTATCCTAAGTCACCTTAGGAACGTTTTTATTAGGAATAAAATTATTTATAGTTCTAATTCCAGTATTGAACTTATCCAAAATCAAGGTAGAAAATTTTTCCCTTATCTGAATATATCTTTCAGTTTATTTTTACCATTTTTCTATGATGAAATAGCTCTTTTGTACTAATTCATATAACCAGAGTTCCCGAATTAATCCATGAATATTGTGTACCTACAGGCATTTCATAGTAATCAAAAATATGCTTGTAAACTCTTTCCTTGCCTGGTATACAATGTGTTCAGTAATTCATGCCTTGTTATTAAGTAAATAAGAATACCTAGTTATGAAATGTTTGCTCAAAAAGAATATATTACGTAATACTTTTGCATCCCCAGTGTTAAGATTATAATTTAAGATATCCTTTGCATACCATAAGAATTTATTCAGTTGCTTTTGGCTTCAGCCTCAACTCCTGATTCCTATGGCAATTGCTTTCCATAGAAGAATACTGTTTAGCCCCAGACTACTCACTGCAGTCTTATAATCTTAGCACTCTATCCTTTCATAGTCATATCTGTTTTTACTATGTTAAATTCTGTTGTGAATCCTAATTTCTCTCTGGAGCTGCAGGTTGCTTGTTGAACATGAAAAAAAAATTTTTTTTTTTTTAGCACCTAGAGCTCAAACAGAACTCAAGTTTTCTGTTTGAGATTTGTTTCTCAAATCTCCTCTCTTTCTGTTTTGATTGTATCATTATCCTCCCAGTCTTTAATTTTGAAACCTGGTTATCATCTCTGCTTACCTTTGTTTAGGACAATTCCATCATGTGTTAAAAATCATCTATCATATTTCCCTCACCTGCCCCCACTTCATCATTTTTGTCTTAAGACTCATGGACGTAATAATAGAAATAAGACACTAGGAACACCAAAAGAAAGGGTGGGAGGCAAGGGTTTAAAAACTACCTGTGAGGTACAGTGTTCACTGTTTGGGGAATGGGAATCTAGAAGTTCAATCCCCACTGTACACAATATGCCCATGAAACAAACATGTAAAATAAAATAGTAAAATAAAATTTGATAAATAAATGTATATGATTGTTTGCTAGTGACATAAAAGGGTTAAAATACAAATTTCTGAAAGACTGTGTAAGGTTCTATTACCTTTTGAATCTCTAATATAATGAGTCCCATAATTTATGCTGCCATAGCATGTTAAACACAACATCCTCATGGGTATTTGTCATATTGTAACATACGGGATTCTGTAAGGCGTACAAAGAGGATAGAGGCTGTAAGATCTGGTGATTATTCTTGAAGTGTTCACATTCTAGTTTAAGAAATTATCACTGAAAAAGTAATTTACGACTGTAAAACAATATTACAAAAACTGGAAGTTATTTCTGTAGTATATAGAAGAGATCAAAAGGTTTTACATGATTGAGAACCCATCCTGATTTGATTAATTGGGAAAAGTTATATGGAGTGCCTGTTTTGAGCAAATGTGAAGGCAGTTAATGATCTCAGCTGGTGAAGTATGGGCAAGGGGAAGTACTGCCATAGCACAGATGACTGTTTGCATGTTGGGTCCTCGTGACAGGAGTGAGTCCCATTGTGAAACTCAGACTAACACTACAGAACAGGCCAGATAGTAAAGTACCTTGAAAGCCTGGTAGATAATTTTGGATTACTACTACAAAAGAGAGATTTAACAATTTTTTTAAATGAACATTTCACTGAAGTATTTTATTACATTATACACATTAATATATATTGTTACAATATTATGTTGTATACACACACACACACACACACACACAACACACACACCTGCCTAAGTGTGAAGTCCATTGAATTTTAAAAGTGAACATACCAATATCTGCTACTCAGATTAAGAAATCAAACTTTTCCAGGACCCTAGAAGCCACATCTTACCTTACTTCTCTCAACCTTAACTAATCAAACAACCCCCGGCACACACATGGAGAATAATTAATCCTGGCTTTTTTCCTCATCAGTTCATTTTGGCTATTTTTCAAAAATTAGTTGGATCATACAATATGTACTTTTTTATGTCTAGCTTATTTCATTCAACAGTATGTTTATGAGATGCATCCATGTTATTGTGTGTAGCAGTAGTATTTTTATTCTCATTTGTTATACGTCTTCTGGTGAGCATATGTACATAGTTCTGTCATGTGTACACCTAAAAACTGAATTGTGGGGTTACAGTGTGCATGTGATTATCTTAGATATTACCAAACAATTTCTGGAGTTTTTGTACTCAGAGGAAGTCTTTGGTCAGTAACCTGAAAGCAGGAGTATGTCATTTACTTTTTTGTAACCTCATAGTCTTAAATTTCATTGTAGACCCTTGTGCAATTTTTGAATAAAGAAAAATGAGACCCGGGCTCGGTGACTCAGCCTTAATCCCGTGCCTTTGGGAGGCTGAGGTGAGTGGATTGCCTGAGCCCGCAGGTTCGAGACCCGCCTGGGCAGGCAAGACCTCATCTCTACAATAAATCAAAAAATCAGCCGGGCGTGGTAGCGCATGCCTGTAATTTCGGCTACTTGGAAGGCTGAGGCGGAAGGATCGCCGGAGCCCAGCAGGGAGGCTGCGGTGGCCGGGAGCGGCCACTGCACTCCAGTCTGGGCGACAGAGTGAGACTCCAACTCAAAAAAAAAAAAAAAAAAGAAAGAAAAATGAGAGAGAAATGCTAATTAATGTGTATAGTAAAGGGAATTTTAAAAATGCCAATCAGTATTCAACTAACATTTCTTGATCTCCCACTGGGTTATAACTGAAATAGCATGGCACCGTCAATCAACTAAGTAGTTCAGAGTTGGGTTGTAGAGGACAAAGGGTAAGAGAAAAAAGGGAGATCTGACATTTGCAGGTTGAGGCATGAACACAGCTCATGACAAACATGGAATGCCATGGAGAGGATATTTTGTTTTTTTAAAATTTTAGGGATAATTTACAGTCACTAAAAGGTAATTAACAATGGGATGTTTTTCATTTAGAAGAAGAAATAGTTTAGAGCAGCCGTCCCCAACTTTTTTCGCATCAGGGACAGGTTTGGGGAAGACGATTTTTCCATTAACAGGGGTTGGGGGTGTGATCACGCATGAGATTCTCATAAGGAGCGCCCAACCTAGATCCCTCGCATGCGCAGTTCATGATAATGTTCCCGCTCCTGTGAGAATCTATTGCCAGAAGGCGGAGCTCCTCTCACCTCCTGCTGTGTGACCCAATTCCTAACAGGCTACACACCACAGCCTAGAGGTTGGGGACCCCTGGTATGGAGGAAATAGCTTCTTTCATTCTAGAAGGAAAATCACATTCAAGGAGTCGACATATTTTATATTCTTGAAACTGACTTCAGTATTTTAAAGTCCATTTTGTTTAGCAGTGTAGTTACTGTTTTAACTTTTTGCATCATGTTTCTTTCCTTTTCCCATCTCAGGATCAAACACATATGAAGAAGCAGCTGCGTATATTCAGTGTCAGTTTGAAGACCTCAATAAAAGAAAGGACACAAAGGAAATATACACCCACTTCACATGTGCCACAGATACCAAGAATGTGCAGTTTGTTTTTGATGCTGTAACAGATGTCATCATAAAAAATAATCTAAAAGATTGTGGTCTCTTCTAAGTTTTGAGGTTAATGGTAAATTGCATTTTCAAACCAAATGAGTACTTATATATGGATCTCTCTAGACTAGAGTCTTGCAGCAACACAGAATGTAGTATATGGCACGTGCATCTGGGACCTGACCAAAGTTGTTCTATTTTGTTTTTTTAACTAAAAGTAGCAGAAGGATCTTTCTTAAACATGACAGATGGCCCTGCAGAGTGAGACTGAAGGACAGTGTTAAAGCTGGGCTCTAGTATATTGATGATTTCTGCATAAGTGTAAATATGCAAATGTATGTATACATGTATTTATGACTTTAATTGTCCACATTACTTTTAGGTTTTAAGAGTGGCAATTTAGGATTATAGAGTGATGGCCTTGGAAATAACATAAATATTAAGACAGAATATTAATATGTTTGCCAGTTTTAAACAGCTTTATTTATGTTTATGTCCTGTAAATTTTTAAGTAAAATAATTAATATTAGGAAATGTTACAGCCCTTATCTTGGTTATGTGTATACTTGTATTCATAAAAATGTTATTTGTACAAACATTGCAGACTATTTTAATAACATGATTTGTTCTTTAAATTTAATGTGTTTTATTGAAATGTTCTTAAGATGAATATACCTGCTTTTGGATCAATTATTTAAACATATGCATTTTGATTTTAAAAAATAAAATAATTTGATTTTACATTAGATTACACATTAGATTTGGTTTGAAAAACTAAAATTTCAGGTTTTTTAATATCTGCTCGTTTGAACTTATATACACTTAATTTTTATCAGTTGGTTGTTTTCACTTTGAATTTTAGTATTTGGCTGGTATTCATGCATTGCCTCAAAGGTGATGTCAGATTAATTTTTATACACTTTAAATAACTACATTTTTATTTATAACTAGGTTTAGGTGGATGTTAAGAACATAAAAAACATGTTGTCATAATTAACTTTGAGACATTCATTTGTGTATTTCCTTTGGGAAGTCCCTTGTACCTACCATACATAATAGTTTCTTGTTTAGAGAATAACAAGAGAGATCTTTGAATACTCTATTGCTGATAAAATGCAAGCTTTAAATTTACATATGTAACTAGTTTCAAATTTAATTAGCACCCTAAGTTAAAATTACTTTTTTCCCTTAGATATTCAAATTTTCTCCACTTGCTATAGTCTTTATTTCCTTTTCAATTATGCAATTATTTCTGAGAATGAAATGGACAATTACACTTAGAAAATGAGTAATAGTATTTAACAAAGTCAGTGATTGTATGTATGCTCAAATAAGTGTTACATATCAGCTAGATATTAAGCTTTGATAGAATAGTTTTCTTTTGATTATTCACAATGTGTCTTTGTGACCTTGTTTCAGCAAAATGAACAGCACTCCTTACCCCACCTCCCATATTTTTATACTCATCTTGAAAAAATTAGTCTGTCAGTAAATTAAACTGATAAGTAGTTTTTAAGTTTAGTTAAGTGTTATCATTTTGTTGAAGTATATTTGTTAAAGTATGTATATATGTATGTGTGTGAATAACCATTAGCTACATTCATATCTGTTTTGTTTGAGGGACTTTCTTTTTTGTAATGTAAAAAAAATTCAAAGTTATCGAATTCCTTAAATGTGTTGGTTTAGATTCTTTATGTGCCTTTCATGAAAGGTATGTTTTCATTAATTTTGCCGATGGAGGACCTGTAATATCTACATTGTGAAGCTGTGTATGAAATTCAACTATAATATGAATAAATTTGAATCATGAGAAATACAGTTTTAAAAGCCACAAAGAAGCACATATTGGTGACCATCGTTGATGAATTCCTGAACTTCATTCTGTGTAACTGTGTACTAATAAATCCTAATAAATTTAAATTTTTAAAATTTTACAAACCTGTTGGCTAAACACATTTTGCATTAGAATTTAAGTATCAGTCTGTTGTATCTTCATTTCTTCTATGTCGATGCTCTGTTTTTTTGCAGTTTCATCTTGGCTCTTTCCCTGCTCCAAGTTTTCTTATGAGATGTGATGCCATGTTTAGAATTGCCTGCTTGATATTTCCTTCTGAGAAGTCATTACCTGCTTCAACTTATGTCCAAAACCAGACTTATCATCATTTTCCCTTCAAACCAATTCTCACTCCTAACTTGACCATTTTAGCTACTAAGTACCAGCATTTAATCCTTCAATGAAGAACTTTTTAGCCATTTGGAACTCTTCTCACCCCTCATTTCCATTTATTGACAGTTCTGCTTTTGCAATTCCTCACACCTGTATTTTGTTTTCATTTTTGTTTTTCTTTCCATTCCCACAATTGCCTACTGCATTCAGGTCTCTGCTGAACTTCCTCTTGAAATGGCCTATTAATTAAATTCTCCACTCCTCACTTCTCCCTCCTCTAATCCAGGTTAGTTATCCTAACATAGAACTGGGGCTGTGTTGCCTTCTGTGCCTTGACCTGCACTGGTTCTGACTTGTCAATGAAATTAAATGTAACTTAGCTTCCCATTTAAGGCTCTCCATCGTTGAGGCCTCTTCACTACTTTCCCACTCCTTTCTACAATACCTCTAAGTAGTGTGCTTTGCATAGCCTGGGCTTTCCTCCAAGTGTTACACTACATGCTACACGTGAAATGCTTAGAACAATGACTAGAGCATGGGAAATGTTCATTCGCGTCTGTTACTGTTATATTTATTTATTAGCACTTGTTTTTGTGATTCTTTTTTTAGATTCCTGTGGCGTCTGTTATTTAGTCTGCCATTTTTGGGAACCGCATGATGCTGGTAGAGCTGCAAGTCACATGTCACACTTCTCACTTCCCTGGCTGTAGGACCAATCCTAGTCCCCCACTATTGGACAAGTGACCCAAACTAAGCCAAATCATCCCAGTTTCCATAAAGCTCTTGTGGTTTCTAAAGTTTCCTTCATCATTTTAATGCCTTTCTGAAAAACTACTTTTAGGTTTGATCTAATTCAATCAAGTATAATATTTTACTGGCAAAATACTTAAATGCATATGTTATTTTTCAGGGCTGACAATGAGGCAGAACAAAAAAGGCTCAAAGAGGTTATTTAACTTGAGCAAGGCCAGATCAAAGTTTTAACCCTAGGGCTTCTGACTCCACATCTGCCAGAGGACTCCAAAGAATGCTATCTTATTTCCAGAAAATGTATAGTTAGTCTTTCTCCTGTCACCTTCCACTTTCACCCACTCCACCCTTCTGAGTTTCTTTGAGTATGTTACATGTTTTAGATTTTAAAAAACACATGATAACTATTATGTCTTGCATCAAAGCTATTTATGGTATCTTAGCATTCTTTTACTTTATTTGTTGTCTGCAAAGCCACCTGCAGGGTAACGGAATTTAGTTAATAAATGTAATCATTGTTGCAGATGGTCGCATTGTCATTGCTTAATGTGTTACTTTAGAAGTGAAAAGTGATAGTGAAAATCCAAGGCTCTGATACACTGTCCTCAAACGCTGGCCTTATCTCTTAATTAACTGGGTAAACTTGGGCAAATTTTATCTTGTTCTGCCTCCTTATTGTCATCTAAAAAAAAATAGAGATTAAATAATGCAACCTTAGTCTTAATAGTTGTCGTCGGTATTAACAAAATTCACAATACATGTTAAACACTTAGAAGGGAGCATAGCATTTTTATAAGCCCTCAGTAAATTTGGCTGTTATTTGAGTATAAAGGATATTTAGTTTTAGGGCACTTTTAAAATTCGAATCAGTTAGTAACAAATAGTTGTTTGTATGAACTTTGGATAAAATACCTAAAAAAAAAACTGTTGTAATTCATATTTATAGTTTAAGTTTTTATCAAGGTGTCTCACATTGATATTGATAGTGGAAAATGATTTAAATTTATTTAATCAGCTTCAGGACAATTTACTGTTATTTTAATATAACCAGTAGTGTAGGGGAATAGTTATTTTACAGTTTGGAAAATTCTCTTACTTTTCAAAATCTTAAGAGTTAAAATGTGTTTATATCAGGAGTTTCATATTTCACAAGCCTACTGGCCTGTTTTCCACATGATTTTCCTTTAACCAGTAACTGCTTGCTTTGATGTCTGTTGTGATTTCTATTATATACTTTGATTTTTTAGTTACTTTAGAAGTTATGAAATGATGTATTTCATCAAGTCTCGAGACACCCAAGTATGCACAGACAGGAATCAGCTGCACTTGTCCAGGCCAGAGCTGATAAGGCCTGAATTGAAGCAGTCTCACCATGTAATAAATCTTTCCGAGCACCATGTATAAGGTCAAATATTTCCAGCAGCTTTGATTTTATGCCCATCTTCTTAAGATGCAATCCATAAAGTGGATAGAAACACGTTCATTGCAAAGAGCTGGTTCTTCAAATTAAAATGGATTGTAATTGATTAAAAATGAGATAATAGGGTTGAGGAAAATGTGCATAGAAGACCAATCTAGTCAGGGACTGTTTTAGCAGATAATAAGAGTGCCACTTTTAGTTAATGAAGGTGATGTTTCTTCCTGAATGACTTAGTGTGTTGCCTAAAAGAAAGTGCAGGTGTTCTTAGCTTACCATGGGGTTACATCTGATAAATTCATAAGTTGAAAATACCATACATCAAAAATGCATTTAATACAGCGAACCCACTGAACATCATAGCTTACTTAGTCTAGCCTAACATTAAACATGCTCAGAACGCTTATATTAGCCTACAGTTGGACAAGAATCACAAAGCCTATTTTACAATAGTGTTGAATATCTCACATAATTGATTGAAAATTGTTTTAAAAAACAGACTGGTTGGATGGGTACTCAAAGTATGATTTCTAATGATATCGCTTTCAGACCAACATAAAGTTGAAAAATCATAAGACCATCGTAAGTCAGGAACCATCAATACATACAATAGGAACTTGAGAGCCTAAAGGCCAAGGAAATTGGTTTCCACCTTGGTATAAACATGGAGGAATTCTTAAAATCAGTTTTACTCTTGTGTAAACACACTAAATGTATTTTCTATTTTACCAGGATTTTTTGTTTTCACTAAAACAGACATACAATTTTGCAGTTTTTGTTTTGTTTTGTTTTTACTAAATTGGCATTTGTACAGTTTCAGTGTAAAGCTAGTCTTTAAAATAAACCACAGTGAAGACTGGATATTACCTGGAATTTTCTGTTACACACTCTTAAACTTTAATTATTATCAGTGGAAACATCACAGAGTGTTAGCTTTGATCCTTATTTCACTTTTGAAAATCAAAGAGTGAAGTCAAAGCTACTTCTAAACAACTCTGTCTTTAGTTTTTATTAAATAGTACTGAATTGTCAGTTTTATAGCTTGTGGAATGTGGACTGTCTTAGCAAATTTAAGAATATAATTTGGTAGGACTCACTTTCCAGCACTTCATTATAGTATAACATATGTTTTCCTATTTATAAATATAAGTAAATTACCTTTCCACTGTAGGTAGATAATTCTCCTGGCTACCTTCTTGACCTGGCAATTTAACTGTAATAAATAGAAATTTTCTGCATACTTGGGCATTCATTTTACTTGATTTTTAAACTTCCTATGACTGTAAATTACAAATTAATTTTAACTCTGGATCTTTTTATTCAAAAGGAAGCTTGTTTAAAATCTAATAAAGACTTTTTTGGGACCAGGTGCAGTGACTCATACCTATAATTTCAGAACTTTAGGAGACCAAGGAGTAGGAAGCCTACTTTGGGAATAGGGGGGATTGCTTGAGCCCAGGAGTGCGAAACCAGCCTAGGCAGCATAGCAAGACCTTGTCTATTTAAATATTACCAGGCATATTGACATGTGCCTGTAGTCCTGGCTACTCAGGAAGCTGAGGTGGGAGGATCGCCTGAGCCCAGGAGCTGAGAGCTGTGATTGTGCCACTGCACTTCAGCTGGACAACAAAGTGAAAAGCCAACTCAAGGAGAAAAAAAAAAATGATTTTTTTCTGGTGGAAGCTGGAGTGGAAAGCCAGAGTAAAGTACCCTTTCTTCTACTCTCTGAGAACCCCACCTCTGATTCCTCTGATACCTCTGATTTCCTGCACTTAAGTCTTGCAGGTACATATTTAAAACAACAGTTCTAAATCAAGTCCCTTGAAAAATTTACTAACAAATGAGTAGTTTAATATGTTACAGACAGATACGCTATCCCTTCTAATATAAACATGTAGAGAAAAATTCATCAATAATACATTTATTGAGTGCCTACTGTATGCCAGGCACTATTCTAGGTGCTTTAGTAATGCTTTTATTTAGACATCAGAGCTGTCCTGCAATGTTGGTAAAATTTCCATTTTTCATATAAGGAAACAGATTTAAGAGAGGTTAATATTTTGTGCAGGATTGACTGCCTAGCAAGTGACAGAGCCGTGAGTAAAATCCAAACCTACAAATTTGTTAGCCATATCTTCAAAATCCAGTGGCATAAAGTTTTCCCTCAGGGTGCCACCTGGTGTAGGGAGGGCAGCAAGGCTGGTGGTGCTGCCTAAGCCGATGTTAATAAGTCTGCAGGATGCATGTTAGCATGTCAGTGACTGTGAAAAGTGAATGCAGTGAAGAAATAAAGAGCTCTGCGTGTCTTAACCCCCTGCTTTGCAGACACGGGAGCTGCACTAACACAGCAGCTGTTACCCATATGTGAACGTAGAGCACTTGAAATGTAGTTAGTCCAAATTGAGATGTGCTATAGTATAAAACACATACGAGAGTTAAGACTTACACAAAATAAAAAATGTACAAGTTGAATTGATAATATTTTTGATATATCAAATTAAACTATGTAATTTTTAATTCTGCTTTTTAAAAACATTTTTAATATGTCTACTGGAAAGTATATAAGTACTCATGTGTCTTTGCATTATATTTCTATTTGGGAAGTGGAATGCCCCCCCCAACTCTATTTTGCATTCCATGGAAAATTTTCCAAGTCTTAGAGAAGCAGACATAATGACTAGAAATCCAAACTTTGTACTTGGAAGATCTGGGTCTTGGTGTTTTGAATAAATTGCTTCTTCAGTGATTTCCTTGGAAAATAGTGGGCCTCCATGAATAGTTACACTATTCCAGTTCTAGAATGCTATGGTTTGGTGTAATACTGCCTTTCTATGGGAGGGAAAAAACATTTCATTTTTCCTTTAAATATGTCAGCTATAATAGAAGAGAGAAATACACATTTTAAGATCCATACTCTAGAACTGAGTTTCAAAATTAGCAGTTGCCTTTATTTTTAGTTCCAATACGTGCAATAGAAGTCGACCCATCAAGGGTACTGGACAATTACTAAGCCCTAGTTTACGGACCCATCTCTTCAGTGTTCTGTAGCCAAATCACAAGATTGGTTGGGTTTTTTTTTAATGTTGTTATTGTGTTGTGTTTTGTTTTTTAATATGTTTCAATTCCCCTAGCCAAATTCCTTTCTTCCTCCACACCTCCCACAGGACTGGGCTGAGCACAGTCATGCATTAAAAAAACTTCCGAACTTATTTTGGAAAGAGTAACTCCCAGCAGTGTGGAGGAGGACAGGAATTTGATATTCTGTAGGACTTAAAGGATAGGGTTTCAAGGCCTTGGATGCATATTTTGTTTTTTGATAGATACTCTTTAAGGGTCACAAATATATGTTAATTTGTATAATTGAAGCTTACTAGATTTTCAAGCTTCTCTCAAGATTTGAGTTCATTAGTTTAATGGGACCAGTCTGAGAAAGGTTGTCATACATATGTGCAGATTTTAGGTATGCTTTTCCTTAGAGAGTGTGTATGTGTATTTCTCCATGAAAACTGATGATTTTCTACTTGGCAAAATATTAATCAAATAAAAATTAACTATATTGGAATATGTGAATAATGTCACCAGTAATTTGTTGAAATTGTCAAGACACATTATCGAAAAATGTCTAATTTTTTTTAAAGTTTGGAAGTGTCTGAATGATTAAACCTGTTTTGAGTTCTTCTAACAATTATAAAGAAGAAAAGACTAGATTTTGTGTCAACTTAATTGTCATTTTATTAAATAATTATGTATTAAATAAAGTCATTAAGGTAGTAAATTTATATCCATATTAGTATCAAATAACATAATGCTTTAAAAAATCAGTTTTTCTTTATCAAATCATGTTCATATTTATACACATCATTCTACCTACTTTTAGCCTTTATGTTTCTAAATTAGTAGAATGTGCTTACCTGTATTTAAATACATTATGGTCACATGGAAAAGATAACCTTCCATAAAAAAGCAGCAGCATCCATCCTACTACCTAATTTCTTAGAATCTACCTGTATCTATTAGAACTGTGATTTTTCTTGGCAAGAGTGTGTAGATAACCAAAATAAATAATATTCTGTCTACTAAGTAGCAGAAAACCACATATTTGACTGGCAATCCCAGCCCAGGCCTGTTTTAAACATGATTTATCTCAAATTTTGAAAATTGTTCACTTAAGAATTCATACAAGTGCTTCATCTTTTCTAATGGTGTTACCCCTCCTTTTCATGAACCATTGGCAAAGTACCCTTCTTATTTAGTTACTGTCAAGGACAGTTGGGAAGCATTTGACCTATTAAGAAAAATACAGCTGCCAGCTCCATTTAATAGGCGTTGTAATTAAGCTCTAATCAAAAAACAACTTAAAGATGTATATGTTTCTTCCAAGTACTCTTATTTCACCAGACCAATTTTTTTTTTAAGTCAAAGTCTCATTCTGTCACCCAGGCTGGAGTACAGTGGCATGATCATGTCTCACCGCAGCCTCAATCGCCTTGACTCAGGCAATCCTTCTGCCTCAGCCTCCCAAGTAGCTAGAACGAGAGATGTGTGCCATCATGTCCAGCTAAATTTTTGGATTGTTTTGTAGAGACAGGGCTCGCTATGTTGCCCTGACTGGTCTTTAACTCATGGCTTTAAGCGATCCTCCTGTCTCAGCCTCTCAAAGTGCTGGGATTATAGGTGTGAGCCACCATGCCTCGCCAATAATTTAGGTCTGAAAAGACTAAGAACATTTTAGGTGGATAACATTTTTTTTAAATCATCATAGAGGTTTGGGTATTATATTTACTATTTTATTTACATTATTGTTTATATCTTATTTCCCGTTTTTTCCACTAATATTTAGGAATAGGAGTGTAAGTGTGTGAACCTAGGTGTTATTTGCTTTGCTCTTCAAATGATGACTTACCACCTTCTCTGTGAAAAGACCTATCTGGGGACACAAAACAGAAATAGTAATGAAGAAGTCAGATTGTCTGAAACTGAATCCTAGCCCTGCCTCCTCCTATTATGTGACCTTAAGCAAGTTACCCAGCCCTTCCTTGCCTCAATAATTTGTTTATAAAATGGTGATAACAGTAGTGCCATCTTCTGTAGTTGTGGCAAGGGTTAAATGAGTTATGAATGTAAGGTGCATGATGTGCCTAACACCAAGTGTGATGCACATTTTAGTTGCAAGTTTCACGATAGTGATGGTGATGATGAATATATTACAAAGAATAGAGAGGAAGAGAAAAGAGATAAGGGAGACAGACATTTAAAAAAGTAATTCAAAGCAAAACAAAATGGGTACCATAGTAGAAATATAAGTAGGATAGCCATCTGCTCCAACACAATTCCAGTTTATCCCTGTTATCCTAGCTTAATTATTAATTTCATCCCATTGCACTCTCAAAATTGACCTATTATCCTAAAAATAAAAGCAACCTGATATGAGAAGCTGGGGTATGGACTTAAGACCTCCTGGAGAAAAAGGCTTTTGAACTGATCCATGCAAGCAACAGAGGTAGAGAGGGAAAGCCATTTCCCTGACCCTTGCCAAGCTCCTCCTGAGAGGGAACTAGAAGGGTGAAGGGTAAGTTTTTCTTGAGTTTTCAGCAGAGCAGGAAACAGAAAAATTCCAAGCAAAGCTATTAGTTTTCTGTTGCTGTTGTAACAAATTACCACAAAATTGGTTGTTTAAATTAAAGCAATATAAATATATTATCTTAAATTTTAAAGGTCAAAAGTCTAAAATGGATGCTCTAGGGGAGAATTTTTCCTTGCCTTCCTGTTTCTGGAAGCTGTCCACTTTCCTTGGTTCATGACTCTTTCTATCTTCAAAACCCAGAGTCTAATCTCTTCTGTCTGATGTCTGCTTCTGTCCTCATATTTTCTTTTCTTTTTTTTTTTTTGAGTTGGAGTCTCACTCCGCTGCCCAGACTGGAGTGCGGTGGCCGCTCCCAGCCACCGCAGCCTCGACCTGCTGGGCTCCGGCGATCCTTCCGCCTCAGCCTTCCAAGTAGCTGGAACTACAGGTGCGCGCTACCACACCCGGCTAATTTTTTGATTTATTGTGGAGATGAGGTCTCGCCAAGTTGCCCAGGTGGGTCTCAAACCCGCGGGCTCAGGAATCCACTCACCTCAGCCTCCCAAAGGCGCGGGATTACAGGCTGAGCCACCGATCCCGGCCCATATTTTCTATATATATTCGGACCCCTCTGCCTCCCACTTATAAGGAAGGACTCTTGTAATTACATTGGGCCCACCTGGATAATCCAGAATAATCTCTGCATTTTATGATCCTTAATTTAATCTCATCTGCAAAATCTCTTTTACAGGGTAAAGTAACATATCCACAGGTTTCCAGAATTAGAGCATGGGCACCTGAGGTGTGCTATTATTCAGCCTACCACAGAGACTCACTACTGTGGTGTCAAGAGTGTAGTATTTAAGGCCAAATGCTATCCTATTAAAGATGAAAAGTTCAATACTTTAAAAATCTCAGTAACATGGCTAAGTTAACTAAATGCAATTTCAAAATGAAAATCAGGATCTCACTGAGAAAATAGGGCTCCAGACTTCAATGTGACTTTTTAGATAGATGTTTAAATTAGAAGAATATCAGTGCAGGAACTCCTCATTATCTGAGAGTAATTGGTAATGAAATGGAAAGGATCTTAAAGTAAGTCCTCTAGAAGAATTCATAATAAAATGATAAATAAGATTGACTGTTTATTTTCTTGACAAATGAAACTTAAAATTCTAGAAATAGCCGGGCTCGGTGGCTTAGCCTGTAATCCCGCGCCTTTGGGAGGCTGAGGTGAGTGGATTGCCTGAGCCAGCGCGTTCGAGAGCCGCCTGGGCAGCGAGACCTCATCTCTACAATAAATCAAAAAATCAGCCGGGCGTGGTAGCGCGCGCCTGTAATTCCGGCTACTCGGAAGGCTGAGGCGGAAGGATCGCCGGAGCCCAGCAGGTCGAGGCTGTGGTGGCCGGGAGCGGCCACTGCCCTCCAGTCTGGGCGACAGAGTGAGACTCCAACTCAAAAAAAAAAAAAATTCTAGAAATAAGTACATTATCTTGTAGGTAACAACATTTAGATTACAATTTCAATTTTGCTCTGATTTGCTGAACAAAGAGTAAAGCAGGTTGATTCTTTTGGTAAAGTACTTTTTCAAAATATGATAGTACTTGACCGTCTTTATATTTGGTTTTTGTGGAATGATCATAGTTATTTCTGAAAATATACTTGAAGCCTTTCCAATTTTTCAAGGACCTCTCTTAATAATCCATCTCTGAATAATATATTTTGTTATCATTCTCATAAAAATTTTTACTTATTTTTAAACAATGTCCATTCTGCCATACCTTCATTTCTTTATGGGCTTTGATTACAGTGTTTCTCCAACATTATTTTCATCAATTACATTAAGTCCTATATTCACAATAACATTTCTAATGTTACCTTATATTTATTTGAATCATACTTGCATTGAACATCAGATGAAACAATGCAAATACAGTAATTAAAAGCTTTGATGAGCAAAAAATGTTGCTGTTGTGGGTGGGGTTATGTACTCCAAATAACAGGAGTTATACAGATGTTTGAGAAGGAACTAAATGAATCAAAACTTCTAAGTGAATTAATTAATAATATGATGGTGTTTTCTTCCCTATGCACCTTTTCTACTATGGATAACTAAAATAAATATGTGGGTAACCAATCCAGCCTTTTACCTGAATAAAGTTTTAATAATTTGAAAAAAAATTTAGGAACTAAAAAATACATTAAATTTGTCAGAGTTATGTTCCTTATTTTACTATTATATTAACTACATTTAATAGAGAGATGTTAAATTTCTATTAATTTTTTTTTCCTACCTATAAACTCCATGAGGACAGTAACTATGAGGCGGAATTATTTTTTAGAGGGTGGGTCTCTGCTAGGTAAGTATTCTAGGAACTCATTCACATCAGTGTACAAGCTAGTGTTGTGAGAAGGTGCCTGTGGCTTCAGTTAATTTAATTTAATTTTTTTTTTTTTGGAGATTCTTTCAATGTGTTTGCCCATTTCATGATGGGTGATTTACAAGTGCATCAGCCCCACACTGTGCTGAGTGTTCAGCAGTTTTTGACCCAAAACATCCTGACCCGCATGCCCCACCCTCCCTATTCACCTACTCTCATCCTGAGCAATCTTTTTTGTTTGTTTGTTTGTTTCCCCAGAAGGAAAAAAATCCTCAAAGGGAAACATGTTGCCAATGTGGAGAGGAGAAACAAACAAACAAACAAAAAAGGCAGAAACACTAGAGGAACATCAAAATTGACAAGTTCAAAAACTTTTGAACAGTGGGGGATGGTACTTTGAAGGTGACTGAAGTTTAAAAATGCCATAATACACAATTTTTTATAAATAAATTCAGAGACCGGGCATGGTAGCTCAAGTCTGTAATCTTGGCACTTTGGGAGACCAAGGTGAGAGGATTGCCTGAGCTCAGGGGTGGGAGACCAACCTGGGCAACTTGGTAAGACCTTGTCTCTACAATAAATAAAAAAAAATTAGTTGGGCATGGTAGCGCCCGTCTGTAGTTCCAGCTATTTGGAAGACTGAGGTGGAAGGACCACCTGAGCCCAGCAGGTAGAGGCTGCAGTGGTTGTGAGCATGTCATTGCACTCCAGCCTGGGACACAAAGTGAGACGCCAACTCAAAAAATAAAAATAAATAAAATAAAAAGAGAAAAAAATAAATTCAGGGTTTTTTTAGGTCCCCTCTCATATGTCTATAATTTTCACTATTGTGTCACAAATACTAAGTTAGTGTCAGTTATAGAATAGGCATTCATTACATTTTGAGGGAGAAAGCAAGATGTACAAGATTGTCATGGATGATTATATTGAGAGAGGATTCACTTGTAGCTGTAGTATTAACTGTAGAGAATTTACATCCATATGAACAAAGAATTCATTGCAGAAAGTGGGAGAATTCAATAAAAAATGTTTTATTGCTAATATTTAATATAGGAAAAAAGTATAATTCCTTCTCCTTATACTTTGAGAGCATTCTTGGTGGTAGTTCAAACTCAGCATTTCCCATATTTTTTCCACTATACACAGTGTTATTCAAGATAGATATTTGGAGGACAAGGAAATTGTTTCATGAAATAAATTTGGAAATTAACAGCATATTATAGTCTCCTTTTAGAGTTCTAAAGACCCTTGTAAGTCTTACTGCAAAAAAATTTTTTTCACTTGCTATGGCTGATTTGATAAGAAAGCTTTAGCCCCCACCCCACCCCCAATCCTCAAATATCTACAGGGAGAAAGGAGTGTACTTATAATAGCATTTAAGTATTTCCTGCTCTTTCCCCCTTCTTCCCACACCCTCTCTCTTTATTTTGAGCTTTAAGAACTAGGCAAGTAAAGAATGAAGGGAAAAAATAGGAAAATAGGTAAAGAAAGGAAGAGAAAGGGGGAAAAGATGTAAAAGTAGAAATGTTTACCAAATATAGAGTAGATGCGTGAACAAGAGACCTCTTGGAGCCAGGGTCCAGGGAGAGGAGAGACGTGATAAAACTACTGAAACAAAACGTGGGTGTCAAGCATTCACAAGAATGCTTTTATGGAAGGAAGCTATCCAGTGTTTAAGGATATGGTCACAAATGCCTGTGGTTGTTTGCAGAGAACAGCTAATAAAGAGTTGGTATTTTGGGCCTTCCTCTCTTAGAAATCTCCTTGGATTCTTATGCAAATGAATCTCCAACTCTTAGAGTTTTGGTGAGCCAAGGGAGAGCCATAAAGATTTTTGGACTTCCACTTGTATAACTAAAGAGCCCGCATAAGTGAGTCTTCATAAATATTTTTTAACTATGAGATTATGTGTTTGTGAATGGATGTGCACAACACAAAAAAGATATATGTATGCATATGGAATATGTGTAATGTATATGCATGTATATGGTTTAAGAAGAATTAAACAAACACCCTTATATATCTATGCTATATAAAGTTATAGTATCTTCAGAGCCCCTCATGTGTCTGTCCCTGGTCATAGCTCTCTCTATCCCCAGCAGAGACAAGCAGGATCCAGAAGATTGTACTGTATCCTCATATTTTAAAAATTAATGTATTGCATAGATACATATCCTTTATATATTGTTTAGTTTTGATATTTTTGAATGTTAGATAAATGCCCACCACCTGTGGGTGCTCTATGACTTGCTTTTTTTCTTTTTGAGTCAGAGTCTCACTCTGTTGCCCAGCGGCACACTCACAGCCACAACGCAGTCTCAACCTGCTGGGCTTAGATGATCCCTCTGCCTCAGTCTTCCAAGTAGCTGGAACTACAAGTACACGCTACCACGCCCAGCTAATTTTTTGATTTATTGTAGAGATGAGGTCTCACCAAGTTGCCCAGGCTGGTCTTGAACTCCTGGACTCAGACAATCCTCTCGCCTCGGCCTCCCAAAGTGCTAGGATTATAGACATGAGCAACCGCACCCTGCCAACTTACTTTTTTTGTTGCTCAACAATGTTTGTGAGATTTATCCATGTTGGCATGTGTTGCTCTTCATTTGTTTTCATAGATAAATTTTAATAAGTTATATGGCCCCATCATAATTAATTGAGTAAATTTTTATTGCTGGACATTTTGGTCATTTCCTCCTCTTTGACCAATACTGCTGTGAACATGCTGACCTTGAGTAGGTGCTAAGGAAGTGGAATTATTGGGTACAAACATATTTGTATCTTGAACTTTGTTAGATGTGAAATCACTGTTCAAGGTGGGCATAGCAGTTTATACTCCTGTCAGCATTCTGAAAAACCTGCAGTTTATTGCCATTCTCAAGAACACTTGGTATTATGAAAGTTGTAGCCAATCTGCAGCAAGGCAACAAAGTTTCCTTCATGATCAGGTGCTACGAGGCAGAGCTTGTGAAATTTTGAGTTTATCCTCTAAGAACATACAAGTAGCTGAGCTGCTTTTTTGTGAGTCAGCATGAATTCAGACTCAGCCAGTCTTTATGATGTCCTATTGTAGGAAACAATGTTTAAGAAAAATAAATATTTACTTAAAATATATCCTTGAAGTTGAAAGATGGTGACCACACCATCCTGTGCATGTATCTGGACTAGCAAAAGAATCCCTGCAAGAGAAGAGAAAGCTCTGTCTGCTGTGTGAGATGCACATGACCAATGGTGGATGTGAACTAATCTGACTTGACAGTTCTCTTTTTCTGTCTGATGTTTGGAAGCAGAACTAATCTCCTTTGTATTGAGTGAGTCCCTTGGTTCTTGGATAACTCAATGTAGTGTTGGGGTGGGAGTGTAGGTGGCCATCTTAAAAAGAGAAATAGAGGACCTCATGCTGTATAAGGAAATTGAAAGCTCAAACAACTAATGGGAAAATAAGTGTGACTGCATTTATACTGCAAGCAACTTAAACTGATGATGCTAAGTCCATATTATTAGGTGATATAAGAACCCTTTCTTTTCCTCGTATTTAATTCATACTAAATCCACTGTTAACTTCTCTGACAAGCTGCAACCTCTTACCCAACCCTCTTAGAACTAACAAGTCTTATTTCTCACAACTCCCTCCAAAATTTCATCCTGTCTTGTCAGCATCATCTTCTCAATGACGTGAACATGCCAAGGTTTATTGTCAATGTTTTCCTTTTCCTGGAATGACCTCTTCTCATTTCTTTTTCTGATATAAATAGTCTGAGGTTACACTTAATGACTGTACCTTACATCACAATAGTTACAAGCTCCACCAACTATTCTTACAAAATTCCTATAGATATAAAGATTCCCCTTTTGTAGAACTTTTCAACATTTGCTTGTAGTGATTTATGAAATATTTCTCATTGGTCTTACCCTTCATGACTCCAAGGGAGCAATATCTCAAAACTCCTCAAACTTCATTTCCAAATTTATTTTGTCCAACAGTTGACTACGGTCCATGTGCTATTGACAGTAATTTATTGCTGTTCTTTACAGTGATGCAACTGGACATCAAATATCACTGATAACTTTGATGGAAGCCCTAGTAATTCTGCAAGTCTATGGCTCACCTGGACACCAATCACCTCTTTCTGGATTTCTAATGCCACTACTGTCCCACATGCTTGTCAAGATCCTGATGAAAACTTCTGTCAGTGACTCCATTCATTCCTTGGCTCCTTCTTATAAAAAGGACAGTTTATCCATTAGTCAAAACCTTCTTTGTAAAAGAAATCAAACACAAGTACAAGCCAGTTTAAAGAAACAACCAAATAAGTAACTTAATAAACAAAATATTAACTCCTGTAACAGGCAAGTCTGAGTACAGGGTAGACTTTGGGGACATTTAGATCCAAAGTTTTGAACAAAGCTATCATATTCATTTTCTCTCTGTCACTGGGCACTACTTCCCTCTGTATGATAACTTCACTCTTATGCAAGATTGTTTTCTACATGGTAGGAAAAAAAATGGCTCCTATCAGCCTCAAGTCAATATTCTTAATAACTTACTAATGAAAATAAAGAGAGGCTGGGCTCAGTGGCTCAGCCTGTAATCCCAGAACTTTGGGAGGCCGAGGTGAATGGATTGCCTGAGCCTGAAGGTTCGAGACCTGCCCGGGCAACTTGGTGAGACCTCATCTCTACAATAAATCAAAAATTAGCTGAGTGTGGTAGCGCATGCCTATAGTTCCAGCTCCTTGGAAGAATGAGATGGAAGGATCACCAGAGCCAAGCAGGTCGAGGCTGTGGTGGCCGGGAGTGTACTACTGCACTCCAGTCTGGGTGACAGAGTAAGACTCCAACTCAAAAACAAAACAAAACAAAACAAGAAAGAGAGCCTCTCTCTTTCCCAGTTCATGAAAGACTCAAACAGGTTCTGCTTAGGTCACATATCTACTCCTTGGACTGTCACACACATTGATTAGGAAGATAGGTTATTTTGATAAGTTAGGCCAAGTCTGGGACCCAGCTCTATGGCTAGAAGATGGAACTGTGTGACTGACAGGCCCCCTGGGAACTACATCAGATGGAAGAAGAAGATTTCCCTCATAGAAATGGTAGTGATGGAACTATATGACTGACAGACCCCCTGGGAACTACATCAGATAGAAGAGAAATATTTCCTGTATAGAAATGGTAGTGATGAAGCATGCATGCACATGTGCACATGCAGACACACACACACACACACCCACAATGTCCACTAGTGCCTTCTAGACTATGCCTAGTTTGGGGTTCTATACTAAAGACTTCCATGACCCAGTGTATAAGAGATTTTTAATGGCATATGCTCTTTCTTACAGTAAAACTGGTCAAACTGTCATTCTGTTTTTCCTCAGTGCCAAAATGACTACTTAGAAAGATCTAGAATTAAGTGTGCAAAATACCTGAGAAGTTGCTTTCCTAACTTGTCCTTGGCGATAAGTGTGGTTCACTGACCCAGCTTTCCTTTGTTATTTGTCTATTGTTTTTAGGTTGTTTTAAAATCACCCTTGCATTGACTCAATAAAAGTTTATTAAAAACATTATATATAGGCTCTTTACCAGATATGGAATGACAAATTAACAATAGATATATGAAGATAACTTCTGTAATTTTCCAGTCTACCGGGAAGTTCACAAAAGTAATTACCGCAAGCTATAAAAACATGTCATAAGGGAGATTCTAGGCTTTTTCAGAGCATGTTATCTTACGCTTAAGTGATCAGGTAAGTTTTCATATCAAAGAAATCATATCAAAGATTTGAAGGATGAAAAAGTGATGGTGAGATGACCATCTGTTAGAGGCTGTGTTCCAAGTAAAGAGACCAATATGTGTTCTGCTGAGGGAAAGCATGCTGGGTCAAGAAACAACATTTAGTATGTCTACATTACTGAGGGGATTTGGGGAAAGGAAGGGTGGATAGGTGAAGCAGGAGCACTACACAGAGCTTATGCCACATCTTTGCAAGTCTTTGTTTTTTTTTTAGTTTGGACATGATCACATTTGCATTTTAGAAAGATAACTGACTACAACGTGAAGCTGGGTTGAAAAGGGGTAAAACTAAGAGCACGGAGATTAGTCGGAGTCTGCTTAATAATCCAAAAGATAGTGAACTGAGTTTAAAATTGAATATAAAATTTTCCAAAATGGAGCAACTCATATGAAAGCCAATTTTGTAGTTAGATGTGGGAATAAAAAATTGTCAGTAGATACATGAAAATACTTTCTTTAATGTTTATAGTCTCTCTGGCTCTCTGTAGCTTCAGCTAATAAAATAATGAGTAAGCAGAAAAGAAGGGTCAACAGAAAGGGGCAATAGTAATAACACCATATTAGCATATGCTTAAGATGCAGCAAATAACTGACCTATAGAACAAGTACGTGTAACTCATCAGTGTCTATCCTGCCTGCTCATCAGAACTATCAGAGAGTTTTTAAAACTGCTGATAATAGGGCAGAGATTCTGATTCAATTTTCTGGGTTGGGGTCTTGAAAACATCCACAAGTGGGACCAGTGGCAGGAGTGAAGCCCACTGAGAGCCCATGAGTCTACAGGAGAAATTCAGATCTATTCTAACATTGCTAATTTATATTCCATAGTTAAGGGTAGTCTCCCTCAAACTTGAGTAGGCATCAGAATTACATGGAAGGCTCGTCAGTCTCAGACTGATGAACCCAACTCTGAGAGTTTATGATTCAGTAGGTTTGAATTTTTGAGAATATGCATTTGCAACAAGTATTCAGGTTTGCTGCTACTGGGCTAGAGATAAGTTTTCAGAATCACTAGTCTAAGGCAATCATTTTGAAAATGAGAACTTTAAGGCCTGACTCGGTGGCTCACCCTGTAATCCTAGCACTTTGGGAGCCCGAGGTGAGTGGATTGCCTGAGCCCACCGGTTCGAGACCCACCTGGGCAACTTGACGAGACCTCATCTCTATAATAAATCAAAAATTAGCCAGGCGTGGTAGCACGCGCCTGTAGTTCCAGCTACTTGGAAGGCTGAGGTAGAAGGATGGCTGGAGACCAGCAGGTCGATGCTGCGGTGGCCAGGAGTGGCCATTGCACTCCAGTATGGGAGACAGAGTAAGACTCCAACTCAAAAAAAAAAAAAAAAATGAGAACTTTAAAATATAATAAATGTAATTTCTTTTTTGCTGAAGGAACTAACTTTCCTTATTTTATTCATTTATTTATTCAAATATGTAGAACCTTTTTAGTTTCACACATGTGTGCTGCAAAACTCCAAAATTGAAACAAAAATTTTAAAACTATGATATGGTTTTATTTTATTATAGACTTGAGAAGTAAACACAGGGTTTAGAAGAAATTCTTCAAAATATTTTGTATGTTGAAACTTCCTCTTTTAAGAAAATGTATTTTGATTCAAATACAGAGGGAAATCCATATTTTTAGAATGATTCATATACAGTGAGAGAACATATAAAATAATTTGATGATTCACTACTGTTCATGATTTTTAAAAAGTTTGCTCACCATAATTATTAGAGTGGCATGTCTGCCTCATGTTTCTCTCTGAAATGAGTCTAGCTTATGACAGAACCCAGTACTTGGAGCTGGCTGTCTCATAACTCAGAACTTGAATCAAGTACATTGTAGTCTGATCATGCTAATTCATTATTTTTTATGTGGCATTATTGTTGTTCTGATTTTTTAGAAACCTTGCTTGGTTAGTTTATAAAATTTGATTTTATAATCAAGTCTGACATGTTTCTCAAATGCACACAAATCATATCAAAGATTTTGTTAAAAATAAAAATCTAGTTTTTTCCAAAAAATGATATTATTTAATCACATGAAATATAATCTAGAAATTATATGCAGTTATATGTCGCTTAATGATGGGGCTTAGTTCTGAGAAATGCATTGTTAGGCAATTTCATCATTGTGGGAACATCATAGAATGAACTTACACAAACCTAGAGATAACATCTACTACATACCTAGACTGTGTGATACAGCCTGCTGCACGTAAGCTACAGACCTGTATAGAACACTGTACTGAATACTGTAGGCAATTGTAACGCAATGACAAGTATTTGCATATCTAAACATAGAAAAGATACAGTAAAAATACAGTATAAAAGATTTTTTAAATGGTGCACATTACGTGGCACTTACCATGAATGGTGCTTGCAGGACTGGAAGTTGCTCTGGATAAGTCAGTGAGTAGTGAGTGACTGTGAAAGCCTAGGACATTACTGGACACTTAGGTTACATTAAATTTATAAAAGAAATTTTCCTTGCTTCAGTAACAATCTTAGCTTATCATAACTTTTTACTTTATAAGCATTAAATTTTTAAAAATCTTTTTGACTTTTCTGTAGTAACATTTAGTTTAAAACACAAACACATTTCACAGCTGTACATTTCTTTCTTTATATCCATATTCTAAAAGCTTTTTTCTACTTTTTTTTTTAACTTTTTAAATATTTTTGTTAAAAACTAAGACACAAGCACATTAGCCTAGGCCTACAGTGTCAGAATCTGCAAGATGGCACAGGTGGTAAGAATTTTTCAGCCTGTACTCCCGCGCCTTTGGGAGGCTGAGGTGAGTGGATTGCCTGAGCCTGTGGGTTCGAGACCCACCTGGGCAGCAAGATCTCATCTCTACAATAAATCAAAAATCATCCCGTCGTGGTAGCGCGCACCTGTAATTCCGGCTACTCGGAAGGCTGAGGCGGAAGGATCGCCGGAGCCCAGCAGGCGAGGCTGCGGTGGCCGGGAGCGGCCACTGCACTCCAGTCTGGGCGACCGAGTGAGACTCCAACTCAAAAAAAATAAAAAGAAAAAGAATTTTTCAGCTTCATTATAATTTTATGAAATCACCATTATATATGCAGTCTGTTGCTGACTAAAACATTATGTGGCACGTGACTGTGTTAAAGTATAAATTACTAGGTATTTAATATTTTTCATAAAATAATTTTCATTGTTAAAAAAATAAAGACTGGCCGGGCTTGGTGGATCAGCCTGTAATCCCGCGCTTTGGGAGGCCAAGGTTAGTGGATTGCCTGATCCCGTGGGTTCAAGACCCACCTGGGCAACTTGGCGAGACCTCATCTCCACAATAAATCAAAAAATTAGCCGGGCGTGGTAGCATGCGCCTGTAGTTCCAGCTTCTTAGAAGGCTGAGGCGGAAGGATCGCCAGATCCCAGCAGGTCGAGGCTGCGGTGGCCGGGAGCGGCCACTGCACTCCAGTCTAGGCGACAAAATGAGACTCCAACTCAAAAAAAATTAATAATAAGAAAGACCATAGTGTCATGGCAATACTTTTTCTACTTAACCATTAACATTTCTTGTGCCTGTTGTTGAATGAAGTCTATGGGTAGTAAGGAATTTTCATACTGAATACTTCACGAAAAATATAAGTTTTTAAATATCTGGTATATTTTTTACATACCATATATTTTCTATCATCATTTAGCAGTAACAAAAGTGTATCTATTCAAGGCCCCAAAACATAACAACCTCTATAGATTTTACTCCTAAAAATGTATCTATATGAAACATCACAAGAACTATGAATTTAAAAGCAAAGCCATCAGAATAAAATGAAATGATGCAATTCTGAAATTAAGGAACCAGCTGATTTCCTTGCAATTAGGAAAAAAATCTGGCCAAGCAGA
The DNA here is from genome assembly GCF_000164805.1 of Carlito syrichta. Lineage (NCBI taxonomy): Eukaryota > Metazoa > Chordata > Mammalia > Primates > Tarsiidae > Carlito > Carlito syrichta. The sequence goes on along the minus strand of NW_007249815.1, from coordinate 1,099,587 downwards.
TGGATCCTTCACTGAGCCCTAGGGCTAGCAGACTTGGCTTTATTGGACCATGACCATTAGCCATAGTTTTACCCTTTTCTTGTCATTAACTCATAACATTTCACCAAACAAATTCTAAAAATAAGGTAACTATTCAATTTGCTTTTGGGAATATCTTTAAAACTGACAGGAAAAGTCAACAAACAAATAAAATACTTTTATTTAAATCATGCAAAAAGTGTTTTAAAAATCATTATTTGTGTCAAAATTTGTGGAGTATTTAATTGTCAATTATGAAAAATTTACTAAGTACCTGTGCAAGACATTGTGCTAGATGCTTTTCAACATGGATTTGGTTTCACTCTAATTGTAGATATTAATTATCATTATTTATTCATAAATTAAGAAGACATTTGTTTTAACTCAAAACAAATAATAGAAAGCCTGAATGATTAAACATGTAAAAAGTTAGCTATGAATTCAATATAAGCTATTAATATAGATTGCATTTTTATAATAAAGAAAAAAGAATTGAGATAAAATAGGATATTGTTGTATATTATTAACTTTTTGATATTTTAAGTATTTGTGCCAACAAGGATGATAAACTTGAAATTTTTACCTCTAGCCAATGTGATAAATGATATGGTCAAACTGGAACCCCAAGAAAAACCATCTAACATCTGTGGTTCTTGGAAGTGACCATGTGTATACAAACAAATTCTAAAAATAATCAATTTAAACAAGAAATTAGAAAAAGAAATTAGAGTTAATTTCTGTCTACACTCTCATTTTACCCATGAAGAAACTGAAGCCCAGAGCTAATACAAGTTCTATTTTTAGGTATATGTTTATCAAATTTACTCTTCAAGTACAGATAGCACATTTAGTGACACATCCTTGTGTGTTACAGCATAAACTAGGAAGATGTGGTATTAGTGGCTCTCAAGTTTTTGTGTGCTGGTGTGTTTGCTAATGCCAGAGATCCCATCCAAAAAAATCTGAAGGGAACCCAGGTATCTGCAATTTCTACAGGCACTCATAGTGATTATGATGCAAGTCATTTTTGCTTAGTACTAAGAAATCCAGATCTATGGAATGTAAAAGTTCTGAAAAGGGATTTTTTGCTGAGTGAGCACACTTTTTCAAATAACTCACAGTTTTGTCATTCAAATGAAATTGTTTTTCTCTTCCTTTGCAACCCTAAAGAAAAGAGAATGATGTTTAAACAAGAAGCTGGGAAGACCACAGTACAATATGCTTGACCAACTTCCCATCCTTGACTAATAATCAAAATCACTTGGGGATACTTGTAAAAATGTAGATTCATAGACCCTTTTCTTGGAGAATCTGATTTATGGGATGGTACATGGTAGGATCTAGAAATTTCTGTAGTTTTCAGGATCACTCCTGGCGATTCTGTTAAGTAACTCAGTTTGAAAGCTTGACCATGATTTGTTGTTTTAGATATGTTTCAGAGGTTCTCAACTTTGGTATATAGAATTGCCTAGGGGGCTCTGTAAAACTGATAGTGCTAGCTCCCACCTCCAAAGCATCTGACATTCACATTCCTAGCAAGTTCCCAGGTGCTACTGCTACAGTTTCAGGGAAGACAATTGGAGAACTGGCTGTACGGTGCTGTGCTGAGGCTGATGACTTACAAGAAAGTGCCTGCAAGCAGCTGCAATATCTGCCAAAACCCACAGGCTGCCTACTGTTGCCTAAGAATAAAAATAAACTTTCTGACCAGGTGCAGTGGCTCAAGCCTGTAATCCCAGTACTTTGGGGGCCGAGGTGAGAAGATTGCCTGAGTCCAGGGGTTCGAGACCAGCCTGAGCAACTTGGTGAGACCTCGTCTCTACAAGAAAAAAAAAAAAATTAGCCGGGCATGATGGCATGTACCTGTAGTTCCAGCTACTTTGAAGGCTGAAGAGGAAGGATCGCCTAAGTCCAGCAGTTTTAGACTGCAGTGGCCGTGTGAGTGCCACTGTACTCCAGCCTGGGCGACACAGTGAGACTCCAACTCAAAAAAAAAAAAAATGCTTTCTACTTATTTTCTATCTTCCAAATCTCAAGCCGGTACTTTGGGCTGGTGGAACCTAAACTGGGACCTCCTTGTGAACATTGTGGCACATGCAGTTCCCAGACTTCTAGCTGTTATGAGCGTCAGGTACAGCCAGGGCTGGAATGGGGGCTAGAAGGGAAGTGGTGTTCAGCTGCCAGTATCTAATGGGTACCCATGTGCAGGTAGGTTTTAGTAGTGGTTTGCTCAAGCTGTGAAAGTCAGTTCATCCGTGACCATATCCCAAATGTGAAAGGGTTAGTGGGCTCTAGGGTTGAGACAATGGGGGAAAAAAAGACATCTAAAAGAGAAAAGACAATTTTAGGGATGAGGTGATTAGGATGAGACAAGACTGCTCAATACGGCTAACAATATAGATGCAGTCGAGAAGTTTGTAAGGCCAAAAAGAAATCTGATTGAGGAGGGAAGACATCGCCCTTAAGAGTAGGCATTGGAAGCCAAAACAGAGATCACAAAAAGGACCACAAATCTGTGCTGGGGAAATTGAGGCTTGTACTGAATAAGGTGTGTTTCAAGTGAGACTATACAAGAGAAAAGAAGACTGAGATCTGATCTGAATGCACAGAGGTGAGTCTCACAGTCATCAGGTAGATGAATACACTAATATGCAATGCCAAAAATGAAAATAAGAAAAAAAAAATACTTAGAGGCAGAGAAATAAATGAATGGTAAAGATACAAGGTAAAGCAGCCACTAAGGCAAGAAGCACAGTGTTCAAAATTAAGACTCAGTTAATGGAAAGAAGCAAATTTTTTTTTTTTTTTTTTTTTTTTTTTTGAGTTGGAGTCTCACTCTGTCGCCCAGGCCACTGCAGCCTTGACCTGCTGGGCTCCGGCGATCCTTCCGCCTCAGCCTTCTGAGTAGCCAGAATTACAGACATGCTCTACCATGCCCGGCTGATTTTTTTATTTATTGTAGAGATGAGGTCTCGCCAAGAAGCAAATTATTAAGATTCTGGTTAGCTTGACTGACTTCTGTTGTACCCGAATCCTGAATCTGAGAGACCACCAAAGAGCCAGCTCCGATGCAAATCACACGAGGGTCTTTATTCAGGCTCGAGTCTGGGCTCATGTCCGTAACCAGAGCAGTGGTACAGGAACGAGGGGTCCGATCCAGCGCAGCAAGCAGCTTATATACACAGTTACAAGGGAGGGGAAAGAACTTTAAATTTGTTCGCACATGATTGGGTAATTTCTCCGACTGGGTACGGAGGCGTTTGGGATTGGTTGGTTTGTGTGGTCGCCTTCCGTGGCTGACCGCGGCTGACCATCAACAGTCAAGTGGGCTGGGTGGAACCAGTTGAGACATCTGGAATGTGAGATTACTAGGGGAGTGGAGCAGGAAATGGGGCCAGAGGGTCTGCACCGTGACTCCACGGTTTTCTTTTGGTATGTGAACTTGTTTACCAAAAGTGTACTACTGGGCTTGGGCGGGAAAGCAAGCATACATCTGAGTTTTAAAAACAAGTTTCAATATACATTCAAAATAAGCTTCAACCTACACTTAAAACAAGTTTTATCACACAATTATGAACTAGATGGCCCTTGAGCTCCTCACTTCTACAAGGTCTACATTTGTATAGAGAGTATTTTTAAAATAAGATATTGAAACAAAAAAAGTTGAGATAAAAGATTCAGTTTTACAAATAATACTAAACAGGAACATTGAAGCTGTCCTTGATTTGGGTAGCTCAAGGTAACTGGATAATCACATTAGCACAGAACCAGATTTTTCAATTTTCTCTTGAATCCTTATCTTAGTTATATTTTAGGGAGATAAAAAAACAATATTCTTTGCTCTCAGTAAATTAAATAAATGCTCTACATTGCTGCAATATCTAAACACATTTTAACTTCCTTTTAAGTATTTTGAAATGTTTAGGTAGAAGAAATCACAAATAGTAAACATAGAAGTAATCACATTAAAATGTAAACTTCCTTATGTTAAAAACAAAAACTGATTTGTATTGGAAGGAAAGGGTGCTTATGACAGATATATTGAGTGAACAAAACAAACTGCAGGATAAAATGTATGCTATAATCACATGTAAGATTACAAAATGAATATGAAGAGATGTACATTAAACTGGTGAAGTGGCATGTCTGAGAGTGAGGCAGGAAAGGGAGAAATGAGGGCTTAAATTTTTTACTTTTTTTGGTGCAGTTCCACTCAAATGTCTTATAGTGAACCATTTGTTGTATAAATATAAATGATTTTATCACTTAAATATTACAATATTGAATTGTGGAGAGTCAATTATTTGCACATTTTCATGACTTTAGATATTTTTCAGCAACATTTTTAAACAAAAAGTAATGGAGTGATATATGCTGAGTTGTAAGAAAAAAATTGTTTCTAAAATAATGTCATAGTGATGTAAGATAAGGCATCAGAAAGACACTTTCTAACGAGTATATTATGCATGTACTACTAAATAAGACATCCACTCATACACACATATATGCCTAATTCCTTAATTAGAAATCACTGTGTAAAAGACCAGTGATCCTTTAGAACATGAGATTAATGCTAAAATAGTAAGGAATATAATTACAGAAAAGAACACAGAAGCTGTAATTCTTGAAATAAATGCTACATAGCAAAAATAGTTTTCCTATTAAATATTAAAACAAAAATTTTGCAGTAGGCCCCCACAATGGTAAAATCGAGATAGGAAGAAACATAATCACAAAAAATGTTATCTCTCCTGTATGAAGTCGAGTTAATGCTGGGATGTGTTACCCAGAACGCTTTTCAGAGTGATACATACTTCCTCAGCTGTCAGGAAAGTAGTTGGGTACACTGCCTGGTCAACAACCCTCAGTTCTCAGCTGTCTTTGGGAATTACCTCATTTGAATTGAGTGACCTGGTCCAAGATCATGCTCCTTCAGGGACAGCTGGCATACAATGACTGGTGAACTGGAAGCTTCTCACCAAAACTCTGAAAGATTGATTATCTAAGCTTCGGAGCGCCTTGGGTCTTTACTGAGATTTCATAACAGCCTATCTTTTCTCTCTGCCCAATCCTGTTCCTTTTTCTACCTTACCACAGGTGTTGATTTCAAGAGCACTTCCCCTACATATTCCTGAGCTCAAATCTCCATGTCAGAGGATATTATGGTAGATTGTAGTTAATAAGCTTAAGAAAAAAAAACTTAGATATAAATAATTGAAAAGAGAAAATTTGCTATCTTAAAAAAGAGCCCAAAGAAAATGAACAAACATTAAAACTCATAAATTATATAAGAAGATCAATAAAGAAAACCAATATAATAAATCTATAGTCCCCCAACTCAACAATAAAATATATGAAATGTATTTAAGCATATTTAAAGAGGAGGACAATGAAAAAGGTCTTGCCCTACCATTTATCAAAATGTTACATTATCCTTTAGAAATTTTATTAATTTAATATTAGATGATAAAAAGGTTATGAAATAGAAGAGTCCAAAAAACAAGCTCATGAATATATGAGGATTTAATTTATGATTAAAGTATCTGCTATGTATGTGGAGAAAGAGTGAAATAGTCATCAATAGTGTGGGGATGAGTGATTAACCATTTCTAAATCACACCACAGCCTAAAATAAAGTTTAGCCTTAACTTTCCACTTGAGCCATCGATTCCCATCTTTCCTGTCACCTCTGTAACCTCTTTCCATTCATTTTTCTCTTTTTCTGTATCTTCTGCTTCCTCCTTTCTACTCTACCAACATTTGAGTGCTTAAGTCCTTTCTACCTTAAACAACCAACCAACAATAAGGAAAGAAAATCTCTCTCAACCCTTCTAGCTTCTTGGCACTTTCACCACATTTCTTTCCTCTTCTTGATTGAACGAGCTCCCTATTGATTGGCAGTAGTGGGAAACTGCCAGGGAGTGGGGGCACACCTCATCAACAAGGGTACCTGCATAATGAACATTTGTATACCTAACCCTGAATTGTACCCCACATCTTTAAAATAAAAAATTTAAAATAAAAGAAAGAAAGAGCTCCCTGTTGTTAATCTCAGCTGCTGCTTCTCCAATCACTTCTGCTTATAGCAGCTTGCCATTTGTCCCTATGTCTTAGATTGGGTCCTGAGACAAATACTTTGGGCCAAAAAGTTTTCTGGATATTCCCTCGGGAGATGCATTAGTAGGAACGTGAAGGGGGCAGGATTAAACACAGGGGAAAGGAGATCTACATTGTGTTTTCTGCGGTGCCCTCAGTGAATGCTATGTGGAAGTACTAGAATGCTTCCAGTTGAGGGAAAGGGCCCTGACTTTTATATTTCCATGGCAAATTGTCGTTGACCAGGCTGCCTCATGCATGGCAGTTGTTTGCAACTGAGGGCATCTGCCTCTGGAAGATGGCAATTCCCAGAGAAAACAATGAGATAAATTGGTTCTACTGAGGGAATGTGGGCGGAGAACACAGTATTTACCACACTGACACTTTGAGAGGTTCACAACCTCTTGCCTCTTAAATAATTTCAAAAAAAGCTTTTCCGGGATTCTGACAGGTCTTGTTTCTTGGGGGATAATGAAAAGAAAGGTTAGTGGGATGAACTACAATCCTTGTTGGCACAGCTGATTATAAACTTATAAATAATACCATCTCCTTCCTCTACCACCCATTCTAGATTTCCCTCTCCCTCAGCTCACATTTCTACTGATCTAGGCAGTTTGCACAGTTAGGTGAGGCACACCAGCATTTCGGAGGGGTTTGACCCTCTGGTTACTGTGCTATTTGCAGGCCAAGGCAGCTGTGCTTTCTCATATACTTTTAAAACTGGACATGGCAGCACAAACAGACATCCTGAATATATTCACCTGAAGGCCAAATATATTCCATCCTGCCTACATGGGTAGAAAATTCCCTACCTTCTTCTCAAGTCTAGATCAATGACCTCTGCTAGGGTGATGACTCCTTTTTTTCCCTGCTGGTCTCTTGGCATGAGAATCCTGGAAGATGGGGTAGCAGTAGCAGTCTAAAGTTCAGTGGTACTGTTACTGGGAAACAGGATCTCTAGACATATGGAATCTGAATCATATGGGTGGAAAATGACAATTCCCTCCAAGTAGATCACTGAGAGTGATGGTAATCAAGGCTGCTTCAACTTTAACCCTTTGGTTTCCAAGCCCCAGAATTCTACCTTTGGGGAGTATGGCTCCATATATTAGCTGTTAATTTAGGCTGTATATTATTCCCTAAAATGTGGCACCCATTTTCATAGGGCATTCTTTCTAAGCTGGCACCTCAGCTATGTTTTCAAAAAGTCAATCCACTGGGAACAGCAGTCTGCACCTGTAGTCCTAGCTACTTGGGAGACTGAAGCAGAAGAATAACTTGAGCCCAGGAGTTCTGTGTGCTGTGCTGATCAGGTATCCACACTAAGTTTGGTGTCATTATGGTGAACTTCTGGGAACATTGGGCCACCAGGTCGCCTAAGGAGGAGTGAAATAATCCAGGACAGAAATAGAGTAGGTAAAAATTTCGATGCTGATCAGCAGTGGGATAGCACTTGTGAATTATCATGGTACTCCAGCCTGGAACTCTGTCTCTTATTGTTGTTGTTGTTGTTGTTGTTATTTTCTGACTCAGAGTCTCACTCTGTTTCCCAGGCTGGAGTTCAGTGGCATGATCATGGCTCACTGTAATCTCAACCTCCTAAACCCATTCAATCCTTCTGCCTCAGCCTCCCGAGTAGCTGGGATTACAGGAACATACCATCACATCCAGCTTATTTTTTCTTTTCGTAGAGATGAAGTTTCATTATGTTGCCTAGGCTAGTGTCAAACTTCTGGGTTCAAGCAATCCTACCTCCTCAATCTCCCAAAAGTGCTTGGAATATAGGCATGAGCCACCAAGCCTGGACTCTTATCTCTTATTTAAGAGAGAGAGAAATCCATTTCTATGAGGTTGATTGCTTCTAAGTTTGAGGAGCTCAAGGCCCATCTAGTTCATAATTGTGTGATAAAACTTGTTTTAAGTGTAGGTTGAAGCTTATTTTGAATGTATATTGAACTTGTTTTTAAAACTCAGATATATGCTTGCTTTCCCGCCCAAGCCCAGTAGTATACTTTTGGTAAACAAGTTCACATACCAAAAGAAAACCGTGGAGTCACGGTGCAGACCCTCTGGCCCCATTTCCTGCTCCACTCCCCTGGTAATCTCACATTCCAGATGTCCCAACCGGTTCCACCCAGCCCGCCTGACCGTTGATGGTCAGCGACCCGCAACCATACAAACCAACCAATCCCAAAGCCCCCGTACCCAGTCGGAGAAATTACCCAATCATGTGCGAACAAGTTTAAAGTTCTTTACCCTCCCTTGTAACTGTGTATGTAAGCTGCTTGCTGCGCTGGGTCGGGGCTCTCATTCCTGTACCGCTGCGCTGGTTATGGACGTGAGTCCAGACTCGAGCCTGAATAAAGACCCTCGTGTGATTTGCATCGGAGCTGGCTCTTTGGTGGTCTCTCGGATTCAGGATTCGGGTACAACAAGTTGTACAGCATTTAATAGGACCAGTGGATCCCTTGGTCTCATTTAGGGCCAGGAGAGTGTGTGTGGGGCAAGAGAGACACCTGTGCGGCAAGAGAGATACCTGTGCAACATTTAAGGAGTTGCTTAATCTCAGGCCATTACCTCAGACCATTTCTCTTTCCATACAAAATGGAAGATGAGGTCCACCACCAGGAGTTCTACCCATAGGGAGGATTTCCTCTCACCAAAGACTTTTAGGACCAGTTATGAGTTAAATTATAGTGCAGAAGCATCCCTTTTTAGCTTGAACCCACCATACCAGCAGACTCTTCCAATGATCCAGTTTGTCCTTTGTTCTCTATAGTTACCAAAAAGGGCTTTCTGTGAGGCAGTGGGCATAAGTGGAAAGAAAAATGCTGTACAACATTGGCAGATGATTGGGGATCTGAGCCACATAGTCACGTAATTACTTGTGCTTTCCGGCAGCTTTCTGGTCCTGTCCTGTTAATTCCAGATGTACCAATTCCATCTAAAAATGCGATTGTCCCAGGTTGTATTGCCTGGGTAACAGGGTTGTTCTGCACTTTAGCCTGGACTTGTTCTTGCCTAGAAAGTTCTTTCTCATTCTTACCTCTACTCAAAGATGGTGACTTTTTGTGTCACCTGGTAAATGGGTTCAATCAGTATTTCCAGTTGTAGAGTTTTGTTTTTGTTTTCGTTTTGAGTTGAAGCCTCACTCTGTCACCCAGGCTGAAGTGCAGTGTCATGCTCATAGCCACCATAGCCTCGACCTGCTGGGCTCAGGATATCCTTCCACCTCAGCCTTCCAAGTAGCTGGAACTGTAGGTACATGCCACCAAGGCCAGATAATTTTTTGATTTATTGTAGAGACAGGGGTCTCACCAAGTTGTCCAGGCTAGTCTCGAACCTGTGGGCTCAGGCAATCCTCTCGCCTTAGCCTTCCAAAGTGCTGGACTTACAGTTATGAGCCACTGAGCCTGACTCAGTTGTAGAGTTTTAAAAGATTTACTAAGTGTGGTAATTTTTGTTTGTTTGTTTAGTTTGTTGTTGCTTAGTTATGGGAGACGTAAAACGCAATACATTTTCCTTTATTTTAGAGAGGATGACCTGACACACTCAAGATTACTGAATCCCTAAAAACTTTCCTGCTTGCTAAAACATTGCAGAGTTTTCACCCCACCCTATGTGGTACATGAGTCTACTAAGCTTCTGACATGCTATTTACTGCTTGCTCTTCCCATCAGATCAAAATAATGTCTCTGTGAAATGTCCAGATAGTTATATTTCTTTGGATTATATTAAGATGGACAACATGAGAGTCACAGTGTCCTGAGGCAAGAGGCAAGACCAAGACAGTAAATGTATGCTGTACTTCATTGCATATGAATTCAAACAGATTCTTATCCTATTTCTCAAATGAATGAGAAAGAAGGCATTTGCCAGGTTAATGGCTGCATAGCAAATGTCAAAGTGTATGTTAATTTTCCCTAGTAAACACCTTGTTAGTCACAGCAACTGCAATTGTCACTTTTCTATTACATTTATGGCAGTCCCTACCAACCACTATGATTTATCTGCTTTTTGCAAATTAAATGGGCATATTATGGGGACAATCATCTCTGCCTTGTTTAAATCTCTGAGGGTGGTATTCCTTCAGAGATATGGTTTTATAAAAATTATTTTTATTTAGTTATTAACCAGGACTGGAAAAAAGGGCAATTCAAACTGGCCCATTAAGATAGATTTTGCCTCACAGGTCAAGGAATCAAAGTGAGTGGTCTGCCTATCATAAGTATATATGTTTCAAATATAAATTCATGGACCAGGGAAATAACCATGGGGTGGGTCTATACTTAATAGCATCTCTCCCTCAGAATCCCACTCTTTTCCTATCAGGGTTCTATCAAGACACAGTAGAAATTTTAGAGTTGAGAATTTAACCTCTTTGAAGTTCCTCAACTCTTATAAATAAGTCATGAGACTGATCCTCTTTTCCCTCTGGCTTTAGGAGATTAAGATTTTCATAAAAGATGCCAGAGAATCCCTCTGACTCTCACATTTTGTCTTTAATTGGTGATTTATCACCTCGAGCCCATCTTTACCTCTCTTTAATGATGATCAGCAATAGCCACACAATTTCAGAAATGTATTTTAACTCATTCCTTTCAAGTGCCAGATATATGTGTATCCCATTTGTCAGCACATCTTTTTCTACTGGTTCACCCTCAGTGAAAGTTTTAATAATTGTATTAGCAGTGAATGCCAGGAGCTATCCATACTCTGACCATTACCAGTGATGAGGTCCTCACTGCCAGCTTGCCAGTGAAAGATTCATCTCCAAAATCCAATTTAGAGTCTACTCTGTAGGATCAATTATAGCTAGTTGAGATAGAGTTTCCCAAAATGAACTCTGATATGAGGAGTTGTAAGCATAAAATTTACTGGAAATTTTCCTTCTGAGAGTCACTTGTAAGAAAGTAATGACCTGAGCTGAGGGAGAAGCAGACTCAACTACAATTACAACTGTGATCACAGTTAAAACTCTGAGAGCTGTGGAAGTGAGATGGCCTTTCAGAGTTATCCTAGATTGAGAGAAGAGGTATTTGTATTTCCATATCAACATGTATTTGGTCATTGGCCAACCTTGGGCAGGGTATGATTCTGGGTAAGAAAGTTCCCTGTGACTGAGGGCAATTCCCACTGTGAGGGACACAGCTGAGGACTAATATCTGTAGATATTCAGGGTAGCTAGAGATGAACATTTGAGTCCTAAAGCGATCTGGGTAGAGCATACCACTTCCCTTCACTATGCCACTGCTCCACTGAATCTATGGCTGTTTTGTTGCCAAATCAAATGAATGCTTTTTAGATTTTATCTTCCTTAACTTTATGCCAGCATTAGATTTTGTGGTCATCACTCTCCTTGGAATACTATTTCTTTGGCATCCTTGAGACCATTCCCCTAACACAACAATATATTGGTTTTCCTATCTGGTCACTGCTCAGTCTCTGCTGCTGTTTCTCTTTCTCTGCATATCTTTTAGATGTTGGTTTTTCTCAGGATTCTGTCCAAGACCCTCCTCATTCCCAGCTGGTAACACAGGGTATCCCCAATCTTGTAGAGTCAATTACAGTCCATGTAATGATGACCTATGAATATAGATCATATCTTTATACTGGTTTTATCCTAAATAGGCATCGTGCTTTCTGAACATGTGGAAAGACCATGTCTAAGGTCACCATGTCAAAAATGAAAACTATCTTCTTTTTTTAAAGATGGGCTCCTCTTCCCAGGTTTTCTATCTCAGTGAAAGATATTACCTTCTAATAATTACTTTAACCAGAAGCATGACAGATTCCTTTGCTCACTGTCTTTCTCACACTCAGTATTCTATGTCACTGAATGCAATTGATTAGACCTCATGTCCACTTATTTCTTCTACCTAATTTGCCCCATTTTTTTTTCCAGACGACATCAACAATCTCCTAATTGGTTGCCCATTGCTATCATGCTGAAATCTAAACTTCTTATGAAATTTTTTAGTCTCATTATTGTCTGACCACTTTTTTTTTTGAGTTGGAGTCTCACTCTGTCGCCCAGACTGGAGTGCACTGGCCACTCCCGGCCACCGCAGCTTAGACCTGCTGGTCTCCGGCGATCCTTCCGCCTCAGCCTTCCGAGTAGCCGGAATTACAGGCACACGTTACCACACCCGGCTAATTTTTTGATTTTGTTGTAGAGACGAGGTCTCGCCTGCTCTCACCACTTCTTAATGCTTACAGCCTAACTTCTCACCACTCCTCCATTTCTACCCTTTCTGTTTACCCTTGATTTTGACTTGATAACCCTTTTCGGTTCAGAGATCTTGGTTGATACTTACCTTTGAAGAAATGCTATTAAACATAGGTAAACATAGGTAGTACAGTATATTGTTTAATAGAATGTATTTTGAAGTAAGACTCCCTTAGGTCAAAGACTTCACTGTGTATTATTTGTGTATCCTTTGACAAGATACTAAATCTCTTTGTGCCTGAGATTTCTTCTCTGTAAAATGGGTGTAGATTTTCTTCTCCATAGTTTTGTGGTAAAAATCAGATGAGATAACACATATAAAATATTGAGGATAGTCTATGACACACATATTGCACTAAACAAATGTTAACTGTTTTTTTAAAATGCTGTTAAGTTCTATTATTACTCCTTCACTAAACTTCATATACATTGTTGTAATTGCCTATTTTTTCCTTTCCTTTTAAATTCTTCCCTAGAGCATAAGTTCCTTGGGAACTTGGGAGTTTAATATAGTTTTTGTTCTTTTTCTTTTTTTTTAATTTAATTTTTCTTTTTGGTGGAGATGAGGTCTTGTTATGTTGCTTTCACTGGTCTTGAACTCCTGTATTCAAGCATTCCTCCTGCCTCCCAAAGTGCTGAGATTACAGGTTTGAGCCACCACGCTCACAGAATCGAGTAATAATTATACAAGGTTTGTGCATAATGCAATAGCAATGATATAAAGATGTCTAAATCATTCTGGGGGATTAGGGAGCACTTGAGTAAGGTAGGAATATTTGAGCTCAGTTTTGAAGGCTAAACAAGAGAGATACAAGCAAGAAAGAGAGAAAACTTCAATCTCTGTAGCAAGGACAGGAACTACAAAGGCTTAGATACAATAAACAGTAGTTGATAAGACTGCTACAAGGGATGGGCAGGGAAGCAGTAGGAAAGGAGGCCAGTGATTGGTGGCAAACATAAGTAAAAGTCTTGTTTTCCAGGCACTGTATAAATCTCCCCAATTCACTGTGAACCTGGGAAGTAGAGCGTATTTAAGAAAGCAAAGACTGGCGTTCTCAATATTCTGGCTAGATAGAGACTTAGAGTTTAATTTGATTGAAGTAAATGAAGAAATGTTTCGTATTTTCCATGTAGGTCTCTAGGTTCAGAGTCACATCTGAAGCAAAATTTCAGTGAGGAATGATTGCTACATTGCTTTGGGTTTTAGATCAAATGTGAGCTGAGCCAGCTTGACGACAGTAAATACCACTTTTGTCAAGAAGTGTTATCAAAACTAGGAGAGTGATAAGAGTTTAACTAGGATGTAACATGGGACTAAGAGAAAGCTATTGAAAATGGACAGGCCTTGAAAGTGTTTGAATGAGGTAAAACGAAGGAACCACAAGCTGATGAGCACTTATAGTCTATGAGGAGCAAAAAGCAATAAAGTCTAAAGAGCAGGAGAAAGAATTACACTTGATACATTTCTTCCACTAAGACAAAAGGGAAGCAGAGAGAAGACACATTGTTTCCACTAGGACAAAAGAGAAGCAGGTTGTGTGTGTGTGTGTGTGTGTGTGTGTGTGTGTGTGTGTGTGTGTGTGTGAAGGCCTCACTTTTTCACCTAGCCTGGAGGGCAGCAGCATGATCATGGCTCACTGCAGCCTCAACCTCAGGCAATCCTTTTGCCTCAGCCTCCTGATTAGCAGGGACTATAGGCACCACCCTGCCCGCTAATTTTTGTTGATATTCTGTAGAGATAAGGTCTTGCTATGTTGCCCAGTCTGGTCTCAAATTCCTGGTTTCAAGTAATCCTTCTGCCTCGGCCTCTCAAAGTGCTGGGATTACAGCTGTGAGCCACTGTGCCCAGCCAAAGTCATTTTTATGCGAGGAAGAGGAAGTTTAAGTACGTGGAAGAATGAAGTGGACCATGGTGGAGGGAGGGTACTCATAAAGAAGATAAAAACTTGGTGCTCTTATCTTAATGTTTGTGTTCTTCCCCAAATTCAGATGCTGAGATTCTAACCCTGAAGGTTATGGTATTAAAACACGGAGATTTTCAGGAAGTGGTGAGGTCATAAACATGGAGCCCTCACAATTGGAATGAATGCTTTTTATGAGGCTCCAAAGAGCTACCTTTTCCTTTCATGGGATGAAGGTGCATGATGAAAAAGGAAGAATGCCCTATCAGACTTCAAATTTTTTGGAATCTGGATCTTGAATTTTCCAGCTTTTAAACTGTGAGGATAAAAATGTATCTTATGCATAAGCCAATCTATAAGTTTATGGTATTTTGTAGCAATCTGAGTGGACTAAGATATTGAATAATCCTCTGGGAAGAAAAGAATAATGGTTGTACTCGAAGCATTTAGAATTATATCTGGAAAGAACTGAGGCTGAAGGCAGACATAATATTAAAGGGGTCCCCAAAATAAATCAGAATTATTTTTTGAAGTCTGGGCCTCTTGCAGTACAGGCTTCCCCCATAGGTGAATGTTCTAGAACCCATTTATATCAGTGTCCTACCTAGTGTTGTGGGAGACTGGGTTCAGCTTCAGTAATTTTTTTTGGTGGGGGGGAGATTCTTTCAATGTGTTTGCCCATTTTATCATGAGTGATTTACAAGCACACCTACCCACAATGAGCTGCATGTTCAGCAGTTTTTGACTCAAAACAGCTCGACTCCTATGATCCACCTACCTATTTAACCTGTCTCTCCTCAAGTGACATTTTTGTTTGTTTGTTTCCCTGGATGGAAAAAGTCCTAAAAAGAAAATGTTTTGCTGATGTGGAAGAGGTAAAACAAAAAACAGCAAAAGCACTAAAAGGCATCAACATCGATGAGTTCAAACACTGTTTTGAGCAGTGGAAAAAGCATCTCAATAGGTGTGTTGCATCAAATGAAGAGTACTTTGAAGGTGACTGATGTTTAAACATGAAGGAATAAATATACAATTTTTATAGATACATTTTGGTTTTCAGTCCATCCCATATATGGCCTGCATCTTGAATCAGGTTTTGTTGGAAGATAGAGGAGTAATGGACTGAAATGGCAATGGGAGTCAAAGAATCCTATTATCACCTGTAATCACATTTCATTGGCATTATCTATTTACCATCCTACTTAGTGAACAGGATATAAAATATAAAAAGATAATGAGCATCAATTTTAAAAAGTATTTTTGTATCCCTGACACTAGAACTATTTTTGTATCCACATGTTAAGTGTCGAAGGGAACTGACAGGGGTCTGCCTGCAAAGGAAACACTCTTTTTAAAAAAGTGACTGGAGCCGGGCTCGGTGGCTCAGCCTGTAATCCCGCGCCTTTGGGAGGCTGAAGTGAGTGGATTGCCTGAGCCCGCGGGTTCAAGATCCGCCTGGGTAGCGAGACCTCATCTCTACAGTAAAAATAAAAAAATCAACCGGGTATGGTAGCCCATGCCTGTAATTCCGGCTACTCGGAAGGCTGAGGTGGAAGGATCCCCGAAGCCCAGCAGTCGAGGCTGCGGTAGCCAGCAGCGGCCACTGCACTCCAGTCTGGGCGACCGAGTGAGACTCCAACTCAAAAAAAAAAAAAAAAGGATTGGGAATACATTTCCGATGAAATAGGGGTTTCAGGAGGCAAATGGAATGGCATAACAAGAAAATAAGTTGTGGGAGCTCAGGAGAGAAAGAACAGAGTGAAGTTTCAATGATGACAGTAGGAGAAAGGGACAAAGGGATTAGAATTTAGGCCCGTTGTTAAGTGGGACAAGGATGATAAGCAAAATGAAAGAAAGGGACCTCAGGTTGAAATTCTGACCTCAAGTTGTTTCCACATTTAAGTAGTTGAAGATTCTTTTTGAGGTTCAATGCTAAATTTTATGTTTTATTTGGGGCCTAGTCAACAATGTGCAGGTTCTGTTTGGGAATACTAACAGGGTCCTGGCAGGAAGTTGTTTTTTTGCCTGGTCAGAATTCAACAAAGGAAACGGTGTGATTAATGGCCCTGGTGCAGTGGCTCAAGTCTATAATCCCAGCACTTTGGGAGACTGAGGTGAGAGGATTTCCTGAGTCCAGGGGTTCGAGACCAGCCTGGGCACCTTGGTGAGACCTCATCTCTACAATAAATCAAAAATATCTAGGTGTGGTAGTACGTGTCTGTAGTTCCAGCTACTTGAAGGGCTGAGGCAGAAGGATCTCCTGAGCCTAGCAGGTCAAGGTTGCAGGTGAGTTTGCCAGCATGCCACTGTACTCCAGCCTGGGTGACGGAGTAATTCTACAACTAAAAAAAAAAAAAAAAAAATCCATTCATGAAGTCATGATAGAATAACCAGTGCTAGGATAAGTTTTTAACTAATCCTTCAGTGCATACACCATTATCCTAGATTACAGTGTGTATTTGCTTCTGAGTACTGCAATATCATTTCTGCCTGTTCCTTCCTTTTTCTTCTCCTGCCTTTTCTCTTTTCTCCACCCTTTCTCTCTGTATCTTTCTCTCTCTCTCTTATTGTACCTGTGTCTCTCAAATTTTCTTGTTATTGTTGATGTTGTTTTAATTCACCCTTTAGTCTCTCACTAATCATTTCTCCATTGTGAGGAAGGGGGAAAGTTTGTGAAATGGAAGCTAAAACAAACAAACAAAAATCAACATGAAGGAAAAAGAGGGGCTATGAAGTATAATAAGCAATGTCTTTTTCTTCTCTGTTCTGTTGAAAAATGTTCCCAACAAGCTTTGTTTGATTAGAAATAAATGGCATCAGCTGTCTAAAATGAGCAACGTGCAGGGATAAAGAAATTTCAGGATTATAGGAGACACTGAGACTGAACTCAAATGCACTCAGCCTTTTTTTTTTTTTTTTTTTTTTGAGTTGGAGTCTCACTCTGTCGCCCAGACTGGAGTACAGTGGCCGCTCCCGGCCACTGCAACCTCGACCTGCTGGGCTCCGGCGATCCTTCCGCCTCAGCCTTCCAAGTAGCCGGAATTACAGGCATGTGCTACCACGCCCGGCTGATTTTTTTGATTTATTGTAGAGATGAGGTCTCACTGCCCAGGCGGGTCTCGAACCCACGGGCTCAGGCAATCCACTCACCTCAGCCTCCCAAAGGTGCGGGATTACAGGCTGAGCCACCGAACCTGGCTAGCACTCAGCCTTTAATTTTAGCTTTGCTAGTCATTATGTATGATTTCTGGCAGGTTATCTTTCCTTGCTAATCTCGACTTTCTTATTTTGAAATTTAGTATTTTATTCTTTAACTGCAGTAAACAGAAATTTAGTCCCCATGATAGTTGCTCCCTGATGTTACAACCATGAAAATGTTACTTTGCATAACAAACAGTACTTTCAGGATATAATTAAGGTTACTAGTATGTTGAGTTTAAGATTAAGAGATTATACTGAAATATCTAGGTTCGCCCAAGGTATTCACATGAGACCTTCAAAGCAGAAGGGGAAGGTAGAAGAATGAATCTGAGAGAAGGGTTTGCATGCGCTGTTGTGGGCTTGAAGGTGGAGAGAGCCACATAAAAAAAATCAAGAGAAGGAAGAAATTCTGGCAAAAATCAGTTATGTTGGTCGAGGATCCTGAGCCTCCATTGAGAACTGCAGCCCCAGCCAACACCCAGCACTTTGATTTCAGAGTGCTGAGATGATGAACAAAAAATTCAAATATGCTGTGCTGGGTGTCTGACCTATAGAAACCATGATATAATATATTTGCACTGTTTAAGGTGCTGAGTTTGTGTTAAGTTGATATAGTAGCAATAAAATAACGATTACTAATACTAATAATATTGCAAGTACTAAAGCAGTGGATACATGCATTGAAGTTTTAGGGAGTAAATAAATCACATCCCTTTTATCTCTCAAATAAAAGACCAAATAAGAAAGAAGGCACAAAGGACAAATAGAAAACTTAGTACTAGTGCTGTTACTGATAAAGACTGAATTGGATGCTGTGATCTTAATGTGTGGCCACTATGGGCTTTCTAACATTTTAGTCTGGAAATAAATTCATGCTTCCAGTCATGATCAGAGTCAAATGACCACAGGCTTCCTCTGTAGATGTAGAATATTCGCTACTTGGTTGAGAAAAGACTAGATAGCAGCCCTCTCCAAAAATAGACAGATATGAAAGAGAGAGACCCGTGCACTTGGGCTGAGCATAATTATTTCCTCCTCACAAACTCACTAATCAGGGAAGTAAAACTTGTCCAATGAAGGAAAAAAGAGAGTGTGAAGACTTTTACAACTAAAATGCTTCTATGTGGAAAGATAGTTCATGAGAATGAGGTCCTTAGCAAATAAATGCACAAATTAAACTCCTCATATATCACTATCAAAAAGTAACAATCATTTAGCTTTCCTAGCACTGCTCAAAATCCCATTCCGATGTGATCCTTTCTCCTGAATCTTGTCCTACTCCTTCATGTCGACCCCTCTGTGCTGAATTAAGGCCCAGAGGTATTCATTTTCATACCCAGTGGAGGCTGCCCTAAGTCCTTCACCTCCCATTCTGTTACTCTTTGGGATTGACCTATTGGATTTCATGAACTTGGGACCAGATTCTCTGTGCTTCTGCAAGTATAAACTTACAAAGTCTGTAAAGATATCCCTGTAGATGGATTTTCAGTAAAGAGAAAGTTGGTTAAGACTCTCTTTTGTCCCCAATCTATACAACCTGCACCCACCCCTTGGAACTCAAAAGATCCTCCATTAAACCGGAGTATTCTCAGAACTCATTCAATAGTGGCAAACTTTTTCTAATTTTAAGAAGAAAATGATACTAATACCTCACATTTTATACGTATAACTTTTTTTAAAAAAAGTTTCTAAATGTATGTCATAATATAGTGACCAATGGTATATGATCTGGCTTAAAATTATCACTGTTGTAATTCATGGTGAACATTAATCAGCAATTTATAGCATTATACAACAAACTTATTGACTTTCATATAGTTTACCAGAAACCATTTGATTGAAAAATGATACAACACAGAAGTAACATTCACAGTGGAAGTTTAGATGTTGTAAGAAAAGGTGTAGGGTTAGAGTTCTCTGGTGAAGGATTCTGAAGAAGGAGCACGCATAGAAGAGGAGTCTTATAAATCACAAACTTAAATAGTCACCGACTTTAAAATCTAGGCTGGCTCTGACTATAATACTATTTTATGCTCCTCTTTCCCAGCCAATTAAAATTCCAGCAATTACATGGTATTCCAGTGGGCTATTTTTGCCATCTGCGTAAAGGCAGACAATCATCTTAGAATCATAGAATGTGGAGGGGAAGTGAGAATAGTGCAAACTCCTCTTCGTTTAAAAAAATGCATATATTTTGTTGAGCTTATAAGGAGAAAAAATTCATCTCATGGCACTATCAAGATGTCATGGTCAATTCCAAGACATTTGTGGATAGCGGTATGTTCATTTAAAAAAATATTTTGTTCTTGCTGAGTTTATGGAAAATACCTGTGAAAAGTCAGTGAGACCTTTATCTTCTCTGTTTATCTTTTCTGTGCTTCAGTTTTCTCATCTGACAAATGGGGACAATAGTACAAGTTTCATAGGATGTTTCTGAGATTAAATTAATGCCTTTCTCTTTCTCTGCATGTGGGCACGCCCACACACACACTGTTTAGAATAGTGACACATGATTGTGTAAGTTATTATTACTATTCTTGTTATTTCTTAACATTGTTTATGTTGAATGACATATTTTTTCTGTAACAATATTTATTTAGTATTTAAAAGTATTTTCTGTTTTAGAATGTTTTATATAAGATTACAAAGCTTAAGTTAACATTGTCATGGAGTTATATAAGTAGGCCAGGTAGAATTACATTATCTAACAGATGAAAATATTAAAAGTATAACTGCTAAGATTTTTTAAATGTTAGCTTTGGGATTAAAACTTGTATTTTCAACTTCTAGTCAGGATTATTTTCTCATATAATTAATAACAAAACTATATAAATATTAGTAAAAATGTTTGTACTTTTCTTGACAAAAATTCTACTCAGAATAGCAAATGTAAGATTATCTTTGAGAGAAAAATTTTAATTCAATTTGCATTGGAAATACTTCATTCTCAGTAGTCAACATGTTTGATAGAGCAAAGGGAAATGCACACTTATGTGTGTTCTTTGAGATTCCGTAGCAGTAAACATTTATTTTTCAGCTTCTAACAGGACTCTTTGGCAAGTGACTGCTAATGACGAATGTTTACCCTTCTCCAAGCTTAGAGGAAGGATTCCTTTGAGCAGCAGAATTTACATTGTCTCAGTAGAGCGGTGACTAGATTGACCTTTGCAAAATGCTCCAAAATTGATCGTAGAAAGATAGAGTCTTCACTGAAATGAATAAGTAGGTTTTAAATGGTAACAAGAAATACACAAGAAGGCACACACAAATCAGAGCATTGTACATTGAAGGTCAAATAAATCATGTATTGCTCAAGAAATTGGTCTCTGAGGTAAATAGGAATAAATTACAAAATAGAGAACCATCTAAATGTTGGTTCTCGGATCTTTTCCATTTTTTTCTTCAAAGTCAAATGGAGACAGAGATGTTCACCAAAACAAGCAGTAGTTGACTCTATTTAGCAGGACTCTGTTTAGCTTGCAAAAAAAATGCAAATTCTTGGGCTTCCCTCATGCTTTACTTAAAGTCTTAAAACTACAAGTTTAGCATACGTGGTATCAGACTCTGAGGATACTAAGTTTAAGAATAACTGTTCTAATTTAGGCTACAACCTTCTTCTTATCATTTTGTACTTTAAGGGTAGTTTCTGAGTTGGAAGAAAAAGAAGCATAAGGCATCTCAGTACTTAGGCCGGGGCATGGGGAAGCAGTACACACTGGAAACAGAAAAAATTCCACTGAAGGGGACATTGGATTGGAGAGGATTGGGTTGGAGGGAGTTTGGATTGCCTAGATCAGTATTAATCATATTTCTTGCTTTCAAGTATTAGGAACAGACTCTGGCTATTCTAAGCCCCAAACATAATTTTATTGGAAAGATACTGGAGATTCACAAATTAGTGGCAGGTTAGATGATTTGGTATGGTAAATAAGCAAAGACTAAAAGAGCCCTAGAAGGGTAGCTAATGGGAACATGACAAGATTTATGCAAAAATAAGAAGCTGGTTTTGACAGCCACTTCAGAGAATATAAACAATAACTAGTAAATAAGAACATCAAGATTCATTGTCTCAGGAGTCCCAGAGTCAAATCGGCTAATTCCAAAATTATGTGTTTTCTCCTGGCTAGGTTAGTATGGGTAAGTATTGTCATGCCCATTGGTGTCTATGGAGCTGGGCACTACCTTTTATCAAGGTTATACAATTTGGCACCTTGACAGCAGGCAAAGAAGTTGCTAAAAGGAAGTAGGGAGCTTAAAGACTAGGCAACCATAAAGGTATATCAAACATAAACAGGAACTCCATCGGGATGTTCATTTGTTCTTCTACCCACATCACTTTTAGCTGAGCTTAATACTGATTTTTGATAGGATCCAATTTTCTTAGCTCTTCCTAATTCATCACTGCACCCCTTTACATTAGGACTTGGACATCTGACATATTTTTCTAATCAGAACTTTCTCCTTTTATGGCTCAATATCTTGCCAAATACAGTCATGCGTATTTCCTACTTACACCTACTGATTGAGTGATTTTCTGAAAATCCTTGAACAGGTTGAATGCAATCTTGTTCACTTTTATTGGATATTATCTGTGTTTGGATGTAATGTATTATAAAGGTAGAGACAATCCAAAACTAAAAGTAAACTGTCAAAATTCTCAATTTTACTTCCTGGGCTATTGCAATGTTTTTGGCAGTAGTGCTTCAACATAAAAATAACTGACACAAAACTAGAATATTTTACTATTTAGGTTAATCTGGGTCACATTAGTTTAAAAATATATGTCCAACAAGCTTCTATCAAATAGACCAATCAAATATGTACCAAATTTTTCTTTGTTTGTCCATCATTTTTATAGTTCTTGTTCTAAATAAAATTCTATTACTGAGAGATAAAAATAAAATTAGACATATTTTAAGAAGAATAAAATATTATACTCTATGATAGTGTTGGTTAAACACAAGATCTTCATAAAAGATGTAGGGTCTAACTTTGATCTTGAAGAACAAAAGGAACCTAGATAGTAGAAAAAGAATAAGTCGGAATTGGGGAAGTGATGCTGTGTTCTCCAGTGAAAGGCAAAATTGCTCTAGCTAGTGCTTTTGTAATTAGGCATTATTTTAGTCTTATCACCTCCTTGTCTAATAAGCAGGTCCACTCAGTAGGAATTTTAATTTCTTCTTATCTTAGAAGATTTTTCTTTTATCTCTATCATGATTGTATGTAGAATTTTTGAAGATTTGGTAGTCATCTGATTTACTGCTGTTAGATGTGGGATACTTTGTAGGCATTACCCTTAGTGCTGAGATGTCAAGAGAACATGGGTCCACCTAGAAACATTTTACTCATCATTGGCAGATACTAAAAGCCATTTTATTTATTTATTCTAAACCCATGATAATATTTTTCTAGAATTTATCTCTGAAGGAGGAACAAAGAGGATTTGGCATGCTGTCTTCTTTCTTCCTCCTTCTCTGGGGAGGAATAAGAGCAATTTTGACATGAAAATTAGAATCAACCTCCTGCTAAAATTTTCCAGTGACTTTTAGTTTACTAAAGATGAAATCTACATTTCATACCATGGTCCACAAGGTCCTGCATAATTTGTTCCTGCCTTCTTTCCTACCTCAATTAGTGCCATTTTCTTCCTTCCTTATTCTGCTGCAAGCACACTAAACTCTTTCTTATTGCCCAGATACACCAATGTCCTTCTGACCTCAGGGTTTTTGTTCTTTTTGATACCACAACTTGGAATATTTTTCTCAGACTCTTAAAATACTGTGTCTTTTTTACCAGGCTTTAGTACACATTGTACTGCTTCAAAAAGTCTGCCCCGGTGATTCAATCTATGACTATCTCTCCTTTATCCAATTTACTCTCTGTTGTATTATCCTGTTCATTTGATAGCACTCATCACCTTGAAATTATCTTGTGCATGTGTTAATTCTCCATGTCTCTTCATTAAAATATTAGCTCCAGAAGGGGAACGATGTGTTTTTCTTGGTCACCAATGAATCTCCAGTGTCTTGAAGGTCACTTGGCATATAAAGACTTTAGGGTAACTGTTTTTAATAACTAATGCTGAATCTGTCATAGATGAAGTATTGTAGAGGCAACTACAGAGGGCTAAACTTTGATGACAATGGAAAAAGTTAATCTTCTATGCCTTGGAAGATTATATTCGAATTGCAGTTGGGTCCTTGCATTACTTGCTCCATGGATGGTAACAGTCATCATGAGATTAATTAAATTACTGAAATTCTAGAAGCCAGAACTGTCTCTGCCTTCTCTTTATTTACCCATGACCGCAAGGCCCTGTAGTCACTGAGAAGGAAGAGTTCTTCAGATTTAAGTGGGAAGGAAAAAAGCACTCTGGAGAGATAAAGCAATGTTATCCTGAGCTTGTAGACCTGAGTAGAACAAGGGACAAAGTTAAGACTCTGACCAAACTGGATATTGTTAAGGGAAGCTGTAGGAAATAAAATTATCTGGGAGTAAGGTTAGATTATTTTTAAGGTATGATGAGATGAAGGAATAAATCATAAATCCAGGAGTAAGAGTATGGAGTTGATGTTGAAAACACTTGGGGATAAATTTAAATTCTAATATCGAGAAGTAGCCCCAAGATAACAGTGTTTATAAATCATAATTTGTCAGTTATATGTTAGGTGAATTCCAGATGGGAGCAAAGAGAAGCAAGAAGTTTACGTAAGATGCACAATTAATGTTCCCATACCTGCCAAGAAGGTAATTGCCTTTACTTTGACAAATCTAAATTTTAATATTTATTTGAACTCCTTTGCCAGAAGACCATACATTTTCTCTTTACTGCATAAATTATTGGGATTTTATTAGAGAAAAAGATAAAAGGAATAAGTCTTCACATCTGTATGGTAATAGAATAGCTGATGTGTTAGCTGAATTGATTTCTTTATATTTTTAATCTCTTTCTTTCACATATTCCTTCATCTTCACTGTCCCTTTTTCTCTTTAATAGACATTTATTTTATCGAGTTCTAAATGTGAGTTCAACAAGATGCTAGATACTGTGGGGGATACATGAGAATAAGAAATCTAGCCTAGGTTTAGGAATTTGGAGGAGGAGTGCTGCATGTGGGCCGGAGATGTTGGAGAAGAATTACAGAAATGTGTGACTGACTGCTGGTCTGCTTTGACTCACTCACAAACACTTTTCAATTTGTTAAGGGCAGGAATCTCTTTCTGTCTCTGCCCACTCTGAATTTAACAATCCTGAAGTCATCATTTCCTAGGCTGCCAAAAAAGAAAGAAACTCATGAATTCACTTTAATTTTTTTCCCTCTTCACTCAAATCTATTTTCCATACACAAAGTGGAAGTGTCTTTTTGTTTCCCAGATAAGCTTTTATTCAAAATCACATTACGTGGTCCATATCCCATAAGTCATTGTCATTTTATTTTGTTATTCTTTCTTTCTCATGAATTTAGAAATTTCTCTTTATCTTTAATGTGTGGAAGCTACTCTATAACATGTTTAGGTGTGAGGTTTTATTTGTTGCCAGTTGGCTTGTTTTGACTTTGCTTGGCATTATGTGAACTTTTGTAATATTTGGAATCATATATTTCTACAGTTCTAAGAAATTATTGTCCACCATTTTCTCAAATATTGTCTTTCCTTTATTTTCTTTATTATCTCATCGGACATTCCATTTAAATACACTTTTTACTTTCTGGATTTATCCTACATGTTTTTAAACTTCTTTTTGATAATTGCTAGAGTTGATTCTCTTATCCAGGAAGTTGGTAGTTGTATTCTAAAAAGTCTTTGGGAATACTGAATTTAGCAAGTTCTGAACCATTGCTCCTAGGGTACATTCTCACTTAGATTATAATTTTAAATCCTAAGAAACAATTTATCCTGGCTGCTTTTATTTTCTTTATTTTGCAAAAGAGAAAATGAGATTCAGAAGTGTTAAACAACTTGTTTACGGTCACTTCATTGACAGGCACCAGAGTTGGAATCACACTCCATTCAGCTTCTACCCCACAGCCAGAGCTTCTTGCACTACAGTGTACCACGCACTACTGCCTCCAGTCTCTTGTCATCTCTATATAAGAGCTCTAAATAACAAGCCAGGACATCACCTTATCTGACCTCGCTTGGAACTTGCACATCTGGCAACTCAAAATTTTCACTACTCTGTGCATGTCTGTGAATAACAGCATCAGTGCTGTTAGCATTGATTTCAGGGTTACAAATAAATTTTAGTGACTAGGCGGATTCCCAAGTATAGAATCTGTAGACAGTAAGAGTCAACTGTCTCTTTGTACTACCACCAGGGAGAATAGCTCAACTTTCCTGGTAACTATTTTGTCCTTCAGTGAGGTTCAGTTAGGTTATTATCTAACCTAACTATGATGAGTTTCATTTATCCTTAATTTCAAACAAATCGGCAGTTTTATAGTATCTAAATTCTTTCTCCACAACAGTCAATTTTTGTTTCATAACTATTTACTTTTGTAGCATGGGTGTATTTCCTTTATCTTTTTGAAAATAATATCAATACTTGTTCCAATTTATTTTTGTATTTCTGTATTAGCTCTATGCTATTAGATATATTTCTTTGATTCATGAATTTGTTGCTTCCCTTTCTGGCCCTTCTCAGATGATTGATGATTCTTAGTCATGTGTTAACCATGTGTCCTTGTTATGACCCCCTGTTGACACCATGACCTTTGAATGCAGTCACCTTCTTTGTGATGTCATTAGTTTAGGTCTAGCACTGTGGGATCCTTTGTTCATTGCTTTGCCCGTGTTATAAGAACCTTTCACCACACTTTTCCCTCTTAATACAGCTGTGCATTAATTAACATTATTTTATAAATTTTATACATTTTTAAGTTTTAAATGGATAAACTACAATGTCAGTTTGAAAAGGAGTCAGAAATTTTTGAGTGAAAACACAGTCCACCATTTTGAAGCTAGAAGTCTCATGATATTGTCAGAACTGGGAGGACATGGAGCTATGGAAATGAAGCTTTCTGCCAGAAATTAGGCCACAACAAAGAGTGCATCTATAGCCAAACAATATGTCCAAAAGGAGACGATTGAGAGAATACAGGCTCTAAACTCTATTTTCTATTTCTTCCCTTTCTCTCATCTCTTGATGGTATCTTTTATTATTATTTTTTTAATGAACAGACCAATAATAAGCCAGAGAGTCAGTAAACCTAGGAGACATAATCTGTTGAGAATTTTTTTATTTTTATTTTTGAGTAGGAGTCTCACTCTCTTGCCTAGGCTGGAGTGCAATGGCACACTCACGGCCACTGCAGCCATGACTTGCTGGGTTCAGGAGATTCTTCTGCCTCAGCATTCCAAGTAGCTGGAACTGCAGGCGTGCACCACCACACCTGGCTAATTTTTATTTATTTACTGTAAAGACGAAGTCTCACCATGTTGCCCAGACTGATCTTGAACCCGTGGGTTTAGGCAATCCTCTTGCCTCTTCCTCCCAAAGTGCTGGGATTACAGACATAAACCACCGAACCTGGCCTGTGTTAAGAATTTTAAAGCAGAACCTAGAAGTGAAACAGAAAAACTAGCATATCACACTATTTTTTTTTTTTTTAGTTTGCCAGCCTCCTGTCTTTATGTATACAATGCAGTGTTTGATTGTGAACTTTTAATTGAGGACCAATTTCTTAAATTAATAAAAATTAATGTTCCTGTTAGTATAATCTAAACTTTAATTATGCTTTTTAATTCAAGGTAAAAAATGGACTAATTTACAATCAGCATTAATAATCTATTATATATTTATATATGAAATATGTAAATATATTTTATTCATAATTATATTTTAATAAAATGCATATTTAAACATTCAACTGTATCTTAATGTCTTAACTAAGAAGTGTTATATATATTAAAGTCCATCAGTGGTCTGAAAATCAAGGGTTTGGGACTTGGGATGCTCCATAATCATTTAATTTTCTCTTGTTATTAGGCCTTCTTAACACATCAAGTTTGCTTTTTTTTTTTTTTTTAAGGATAAAAAAACAAAGCAGTTAAAGCAAACATTTGTCATGCTCGATAAACAATGTTCTAATGTGCACATTGATTCTAATTAGGACAGCCAATTGTCAGCTAAGTTAATCCACCATTAGACAGAAAATAAAAAGGTGTCAACAGGAATACAATCTAGTAATTTGCAGATCATGGTTGAACACTAGCCAGGAGCTGGTAAGAAATGACACAACAGATACTGACTAAACTATATTTAGAAGATTCTATGCAATTCTTTTTCTTCTCAATGCTATACTTGATGGTAATATATAATTCTTTGGGAAGTCTTGTTATTAGGAAATTTACTAATAATATTATTATAATAAAAATTACATACAACATAGGCACATATATTTTTTCCCTGATCAAATTAATTCCTAAGACTTTTTGTTTTTGCAAATAGAAAGCATATAGATAATTAATTTTTTCAAGTTAATTTTAGTTGATTACAATTTAATGACATTTATAGATACATATACCATGTATCAGACATTATGAAAGGGACTGAGAATATGAGAATAAAAAATCATGGGCACTGACTTCAAAGAGCCATAGTATGATAGAGAAAAAAGCTAGGTAAACAAAAAATTATGTGCAGAACAGTAGGTAAAATAAAGTTCATAGGTGAAATAGATGGCACAGAAATAAGCCAGAGAAAATGTAACTAACTCTGTCTGAAAGGTTTATGGTGTCTTAGAGAAGTTGTGATCTGAATTGTGCTTCACAGCAGGATCACCAGTCTCCTTCAAGATGTGTATTTATATGAATTTGTGGTGGATTAGGGAGTACAGGGATTATCACAAAGGGGAGTGCCCTTGGGTTGAGCATTTTTCCATATAATTAAGTTATGGACTATTATTTAGACTCTGATCTCTTAATTAAAAAACAATTCTTTTGAGCTGGAGTCTCACTCTGTCACCCAAGCAGTGAGTGCAGTAACATGCTCATGGCCACCATAGCCTTGACCTGCTGAGCTCAGGCTATCCTTCCCTCTCAGCCTTCCAAGTAGCTGGAACTATAGGTGTGTGTCACCATGCCTAGCTAATTTTTCTTGATTTATTGTAGAGAAGAGGTCTTACCCAGTTGCCCAGGCTGGTCTTGTATCCCTGGGCTCAGGGAATCTTCTCACCTTGGCCTCCCAAAATGCGGGGATTATAGGCGTGAGCCACCATGCCCTGCCTAAAAAGTTTTTATAGAATAGTTTACAACTTCAAATTCAAATATTAGAATCAGTCATGTAACAGCATTTACTGCCCTGTCAACATTATTGAGAATCTCCATGCACAAAGCACCAACACCAACTATATGTGGGAGTGGAAGATATACACATGGACAGTAAATTCTCCTTTAGAGTACTGATAATCTAGTGAGCAGGCAATATACATGCAGACAGAAAGTATACAAAATTATAACTGATGTGACAGTGACACTTGCACAACAAATAATATATGAAATAACTAAAATAAAACACTAAAATATTAGTGCTATATAAATGGTATAATTTTATTTTTGCAGCATTTATCACTCATACAACATTTTTTTCTGACAGTAACATAATTTAATATTTACAAATACCCTCTGAGGTTAATATTGATATTTCTGCCAGATGCAGTGGCTCACGCTGTAATCCCAGCACTTTGGGAGGCAGAGGTCAGAGGATTGATTGCCTGAGTCCAGGCATTTGAGACTAGCCTGGGCAACTTGGTGAGACTACAATACATCTCTACAATAAATAAATAATAAAAAAAAATTAACTGGTGCCTATAGTTCCAGCTACTTGGAAGGCTAAGGCAGAAGGATCACCTGAGCCTGGCAGGTTGAGGTTGAGGCTGTGGTGGCTGTAAACATGCCACTGCACTCCAGCCTGGGTGATAGAGTGAGACTCCAACTAAAAAAAAAAAAAAAAAATTGATATTCCTATTTTACACAATAGCCACAGAGAGGTAATAAATATAGAGAAAATAAATGAAAAGAAAACTTACTATGGACAAGGGTAGTTAGAGGAAAAGAAAATAGGCTCTAAAAGATGGATTGGGCTTATAGTCACTGAGAAGAGGCTGGGAAGTCATAGCAAGTGGGGTTAATGGAAAAGAGAAGACTAGATATATGAATATGTAGATTATAACACTGAGCAGACCAGTTTGACTAAAACAGTTGCAAGAAAGAAAAATAATTACATGTAAGCACAGAAAATCTGTAATAAAAATAGGATAAAGAACCTAAGTTCAACAGTAGAAAAGTCATTAGGCAAATCATTATCTATTTACAGAATAGACTTCTAAGAAGTGTTGAAATGTTTAAATTAATATTTAAAGTCATAGTAATGATGAAAATAATTGTCTTTTACATAACCAATTCTTGAATAATTAATAAATGCACGTGGTACAAAATTCAGAAAATAACGAGAAAGTTTATAGTGAAAAGTTATCATCTCTCTCTAGTCCTCATTTCATTACCTTTCCAGAGTCAAACGTGAAAATAGGTCACATCTCTCTTTCTAGAAAATCTGTGAAAATACAGGCATATACACACATACATACACTACACACACATATCCATTTTTATTCCCAGATTATAAATACTAGGTTCTTTTTTTGTTTGTTTTGTTTTTTTGGTTTTTTTGAGTTGGAGTCTCCCTCTGTCGCCCAGACTGGAGTGTAGTGGCTGCTCCCGGCCACCGCAGCCACGACCTCCTGGGCTCCAGCGATCCTTCTACCTCAGCCTTTCAAGTAGCTGGAACTACAGGTGCGTGCTACCACACCCGGCTAATTTTTTGATTTATTGTAGAGATGAGGTCTTGTCAAGTTGCCCAGGCAGATCTTGAACCCGCAGATTCAGGCAATCCACTCACTTGGGCCTCCCAAAGCGTGGGATTACAGGCTGAACCACCAAGCCCAGCCAATACTAGCTTCTTAAGCTTGTCTTTTAAAATTTAACAATACATCTTGCAAATGGTTTCATATCACTTTATAAAGAGCTGCCATTGCACTATAATTTATTGATGAAAATTTAGTTTGTTTCCAATCTTTTGTTTTTAGAAACCATACTGTAATGAGGCAGAATAGATACAATTTAAAATTTCAAAGATATTGCCAAATTGCCTTCTATAAAGGTTATGTCAATTTATATCTCACCAAGAATATGCGAGAACACCTGCTTCCCTAAATCCCTGCCAGCATAATGCACTATCAAATTCTTTGGTCTTTGCCAAAATAATTAAAACTTATATATTATTGTTTCCATTTTCTGAATGTGGTTGAACATCTTTTCATATTTTAAAAAAAGTATTTGTTTTCTTGGTGAATAATTGGTTAGTATCCTTTGTTTTTTTTTAATTGGGTCATTGACTTCTTTCCTATTAATTGTAATTAATCATATAATTGTCTGTGTTATAATTTTTGTTTTATGACTTTGTCTTTAATCCTGATTGCATTTATGATACTTGTGCTCTGTAGTTATGTTTTATTCATGTGTAGTTGAGTTGATAAATTATTTCACATCTTCTAATATTTTAATCTTTTTATACACTATATTTACATATTTGATTCCTTTAGCATTTTGAAAATAATAAATGCAAGAGGAAAAGATCCTAGCTGGTTAACTTAACATCATTTATTGAAAAATTCATCTTTTTCCCAATTATATGAAGTGCTTCCCTTATATAGTAAATTGACATAATTTTAAATTTATTGTTGGTATCTTTCTTCTATTTATTAATCCGTATGAATATTCCTTGCCTGTCATCACCTCACTTATTTTAACTATGCATAGCAACTGAATAACTTCCACTCACCCTCACCCTCACTCACTATAACGCCGTATATGAATGATCATGTTGGCTCACCACTGTGCTTATTATGTTTATTTTTAAAAATCTTCTTGGATAAACAAAGAACTTAATATGCAAAGATTAGTGGAACAATGTACTCCCTCCACTACTGCAACTAGACCCAAAGTGTAAAAGATATTTGTTTTTTTCTTCCTCTATCACCAATTTTGTACTTTTCTCACCATAAGCTAGAACTTTGGTTTAGGGATTTGCTTCTTGAGAATTTGGAAACTCCAGTTGTCTTAATGTTACCAGCTTAGCTTTTCTGCAATTGTCCTTAGCATTCGTCTGTAGGATCTCACTCACTTCATAAGCTTTTGAGTTGTGTTCTGTTAAAAGGCGTGTGCAGGAAAGGCAAACTCATATCCAGAGGTGATTTCAATTCTGGCAAGAGAAAATTGCTATCTTCTCTAAGATGAATGTAGTCCAAAGTGATCAGCCTGTCATAAAGCGAATGGCTAGACTCTGTTAGGGATATCATTATATTGAGATTTGGCAGTGGTTTCTGTAGCTGGCAGATTGGGAATTCTGCAGTTGCAGTGGATAGATCAGCAGCTTCAGTGGAATGTGTGTACTTCTGTTTTCCTTTGACCTAGGGCTGCCGCCATGGGAATTTAATTCCCCCACACATCCAGGTTAGCACAAGCATCAGAAAAAATGAATTCATGCAAGTGTCACTACAGTGGTGGCACAGATGCTCCAAGTTAGAAAAGATGGCACACAGTGGCGTGGAGGCAAGGTATTTTCATCATGTTATATCTGCATGTAGGTGGTTAATGCAGTAAAGGCTAACACAAAACGTTGTACTGAGACGATGTGAGGCAGGGCAGGTGATTTGTCTGACACTACAATCCTCCTTAAGAAACAAAGCTTTGAGAATGTCATTTTACTTAAGTAAAATCAAACAGAGCATAGATATAGAAGACTAAATCAGACACCAAGGCTAGGAATTAGTCACTTTACAATTAGACAAGTTTTAGAGAAAAAAAAACTTCTACTTTTAAATGGCAAATCTTTTATGTTCTTGAATAGACACATGGTTTATGAATATTTTAAGTTCCTTAATACAGATTATTGAATTGTTTTAAAAATTATCTATATATGCAGGGTGCTGTGGGTCATGCCTGCAATCCCAGCACATTGAGAAGTTGAGGCAGGAGGATTGTTAAAGCCCAGGAGTTTGAGACCAGCCTGGACCACAAAACAAGAAAGACCCCGTCTCTACAAAAAACACAAACATTAGCCAGGCATGGTGGCACTCACCTGTAGTCCAATCTACTAGGGAGGCTGAGTCCCAGCTACAGTCAAGGCTACAGTGAGCTGTGATCATACTCCTGCACTCTAGCTTGGGCGAGAGAGTGAGACTACAACTCAAAAATAAAAAATAAAAAATAAAAAAAATTACTGATGTAAATTGCATTGTAAAAGAGAGTCGGTTTCATGATATCTTTGACAACATTGGGGATAAAAATTTTACTCTCACAATTTAGCAGTTGAAGAATAGCATCATATTTTAAATGTGCAATTATTTAATTACTTGTATGACTATATTTTAAAAATGTGTAAGTACTTATTCTTCTCTGGGTGGCCAGTTCAGTTCAAACCATTTGTCCATTTTTAAATTGAATCTCTTTGTATTTAAGATCTCTTTTATAATCAGATTAACCTATTAACTATTATAGATATTATTGCAAATAATTTTCCACATTTTCAATTGCCTTATAATATTCATGACCTTAATTATTAACCCCTCCTTTTTGTTAAAAATTGACATTTGAGTTGTTTCATTCAAATACAGCTTTCCTCCCAGGTTTTTTACTAAGAGCTTAAAAAGTCTGCTAGTTATATTCAGTTTCACTTAATGTATGTTGACTTGTCTCTACTTATCTGTTGTAATCTCCGACTGAATAGCATTGTTATTTTTAAAAAGATTATTTATTATAGATCTGGTGAGGAGTGGAACATTTTCCCTGTGAGGCAAATTGCTGCTAAATCACATTTAAAAAAATTATAACTTAGCTCCTTTGTTTTGGTTCAAAGCAATTATAGTATTTATCCCTCCTCTCAAGCAATGTAGAATATTTTAAGATCTTAAATTCTTACTTTTTTTTTGTTTTTTTTGAGTTGGAGTCTCACTGTCACTGCCTGGAGGGCAGTGGCAAGATCACGGCTTACCATGGCCTCAACCTTCTGGGCTCAGGAGATCCTTCTGCCTCAGAAGTCTAATTTTTTGAACTTTGTAGGGATAAGTCTCACAAAATTGCCCAGACTGGTCTTGAACTCCTGGACTCAAGCAATCCTCTCACTTTGTACCCAAATTGCTGGAGTTATAGGCATGAGCCACCAACCTCGACCAGATCCTTACTTTTCAAACTGTGGTTTGCAGACAGCAGCATTATGCTCACTTACATGCTTTCATCTAAGGTTGCATACCAGAATTACTGAATCCAGATCTATGTTTTGACAAGGCCTCCTGATAATTCATTTGTTATGATTGTTTGAGAACCATCGTTTTAGACCCTTTAGTCTGTTTTCAAGGAGACATAAAACTTACCAATTGATTGATCTATTTCCTGGATTATGAAATTAATAAAAACTTACTTTAAAATTTTTTATTTTATCTTATCTTATTTATTTTAAACAAGCTTTGCCAAGTTTTATTATAAAGAACGATTTTGCATGATTTACTTTTCACCAGTCTGTTCTGGCATGTTTCTAATGATATCAGAATCACCTGGATCAATGATAACCAGTGTGTATACTCTGTAGTATTTTCCACACGCTGTGCCCAATTTAATATTATTGCCACTGTAGTGATGGACACCAGTTTTGGCCAACATACAGTAGTACTCTATTTCAGATTTTCTCAAAGCCGGGCAACTGTTGGCGAGGATGACCAACTTCGCTTTGCCTTGCCGGATCATATTCATAGTCTGTTTGTACCCCAACACATGCTTTCCACTTTTCATTACGAGTTGGAGACTTGAGTTGATGAACTCCAGTGACTTTTTTGTCTTCTTTGTGGCCACCATCTTCCTGCCTTAGATGCAGGACGGTCCCCAACAAAAGCAGCTGCCAAGATGGCCGGGGTGCGAGAAAGGTAATAAATATTTAAATTGTAGAATGACATAACTGAAATTTATATTATTACCTAATTTTCTCTACCCTCAACCTGCAACTTTTTAAAAAATTTTTTTATTATAAAGATGTGGGATACATTTCAAGGTTAGGTACATAAACATTGATCATGCAGATATCCTTGGATGGGCGACTTTTATTTTAAATAGCTGAATACATGAATTGACATCTGAGTTCTACATAACATTCTTGTTATTCATCAAATAAATTGTTATTCATCGAATTCTTGTTATTCATCAAATAAAATTGATATTTCAGCACCATATAGTTTTATTATAAAGAGCAATTTTGCATGATTCACTTTTCAGCAATCTGTTCTAGATTTACAGTCAAAGGAAAAATTATAAAATTGCATCTTTTTATTTCCAGGGATAATAAAATTCTTGACTCTGTCTTTAAAGGAGAGAGAGAAAAAAGAAAGTATTTAATTTAGTTATACACATTGTAAGGAGTTGTAGTCATATCACAATTATATTCATTAATTCATTAACATATTTACCTATTATATACTTGTGTCCAAGGCACTGTGCTGAGTGCTGTTGGGGTTAATAAAGGAATAACCAAGAGAAATAGAAGAATGTTACTCTTATCAACAATAAGCACCTTTTGAATGCTTCAGTGTGCTAAGCATTTTCCTGGGAACTTCTCCAGCTCTGAAATCTTCATAGTCATCCTTTCAGGTGGGTGCTATTATTAACCTCCTTGTATAGAAGTAGAACAAAAGTCTCAGAACAACTCAGCAAACTTTTCCAAATACACCAGCTAGTAAGGATGAGATTGCAGCCATGTCTACCTAAATTCCTAGTTCTACCACACATGGTTGACTCCTGCTGTGACTCTATCAGTAGATGATAGTTTAACAGTCGATAAAAATCATGTATTTGCAATTCTGATTTCTTCCCTTTAAAGGTTAAGCTATGGAAAATGAACATTTTTTCTACTGGTAAGGGTGAAAATAAATAAGCGTATTTGTCAAACATAATAGGCATTAGGCATACATAAATAAATAATAAGCATAAATAAATAAAGCAAGTATACCCAGCTTATTTCCAGTTTCTTTAAAAAGCTTGAGGAACTATAGCATAGAGGCATAAGGCTGTGCACTTTCACCTTAGGATAGGTTGGAAAGATACAGTATTTTTTTATTATTATTATAATTTTTTTGAGATGAGGTCTCACTGTGTTGTCCAGGTTAAGACTCCTGGTATCAAGGGATCCTTCTGCCTCAGATTCCTGAGTAGCTGGAACTACAGACATGCACCAACATGCTGAGCAAAAGACACTGTTAATGAATAAGATGAGCAGTGCTGGAGAGAAGATGCATGCTTCCTGTTTCTTTTCTCCCCAGGCAAAACTCTGGCAAAAAACTTGTTCCTCTGCCATGTAAAGCACATCGTTTATTAAATAGGACTGAGAGCAAGTATTGTTATTTCAATGAAAGACAGAATTATTTAATAAGGAAGAAATGAACTGTTCTTTGTGTGTGTGTGTGTGTGTGTGTGTCTGTGTGTGTGTATGAGTGTGCATGTGCAAGACATTAGATAAAATATTTTTTCTTGATTTTATTTTTAAAACATGTAGTAGGATAAATATAACTATGGAGAACATTTAAATAAATTTGGTTAAACATGCAAATGTCACATGATCCCAGCTTTGCAGTAAATTGCCTCTTTGATTTACTGTGATTCTGTGATATTCAATCTCTTTCTTCTAAACAAGACATGATAAGAGCATGGTGTGTTTGCAGTACAAATGACTTACTAATTATATGTGGATTATTTCTAAAGGCATGAGACATGTTTGGCTTAAGTTCTAGTAATGGGGAGGATGGGAAAACATCCCAGCAATTGACTTCATGCCAGAAAAACTCCAATTGACTCATTCTCCTTAATTGCTTAATCTAAACGGTTTCTCCACAGTAGTTTCATAAATATGATGTCGAGTCTTCTTTCCTGAGGATTAAAACCAATTTCAGTGACCCACTGTAGTTTCACAAATTAGGATAAAGGGACTGTGAGTTGCATCACTCAATAATAACATTCAGTGATATTACTTTAAACATGCTTTCTCAATGAGAGTGATACCTCCAAAAATTCGTTCTTGGGGGAGGAAAACAATTCTTACACTTTTTATGTATAAATTACAGTATATAAAAATATACACCTATGATATTAGAATTTTATGGGCAGCGATTAGAAAACATCTAAAAAGGCAATAATGAGGAAAAAGAAAAGGTGACAAACATTGCTTTAAAACATTTCTCCCATATCTCGGCCATTAAGTCACTTCTGTATCACTGTCACTAGGTGAAAAGAACATACTGCGCTCCTTTCCCAGCCTTAACTCTCTTGAAAGCTAGTGATAAAATGCATCATCTTCAGAGGCCTCCAATGAGGTCTGCATATAAAATTATTGGCAAGAAGGATTCAAGGCAGCTTTCCTTTCCGTGTGCTCTTTAGCTCAGTTCAAAGAAAGACGGTTGTGTGCGTTCCATGACAAGATGCTGTGAATCTGAGAAAAGAGAGAGACAAACAGTGTGAGATCATCAATGCATGACCTCCCTTACTGATCTTTACATTTGTTCTATTATTTTTGAACATTCTAGTCACACGGTAGAGAATTAAGAGAGATTGATGACTTCTTGGTGACACTCAGTACGTTGCAGAATTTAGGGTTTTGTGTGGGTCCTGTCCTGGACAAAATCATGAAGTAGGACATTGGTTTTGGTTTCACCAGTTTCTTCTTTTGACTTTTTTATACCATGCCATGATCCCTTTGCTCATCCTCCACGACAGAAACTCCCTCTTGTTACACAACACGTTTTTTCTTTTTTCTATAATTATCCAAGGTCTAATATTACTTTCAAAAAATTAGCGTGAATTTTATTTAATTTTTCCAGGGAATATGTACATTATCATATTTGCCTCTAATTATGAAATGAAGAGTGATTTTTTTTATCTGTTAAAAACATTTCAGGGCTGGGCTCCGTGGCTCAGCCTATAATCCCAGCTCTTTGGGAGGCCGAGGCAAGTGGATTGCCTGAGCCCCTGAGTTCAAGACTAGCTTGGGCAACTTGGCAAGACCTCATCTCTACAATAAATAAATCAAAAATTAGGTGGGCATGGTAGCATGCACCTGTAGTTCCGGCTACTCGGAAGGCTGAGGCGGAAGGGTCGCTGGAGTCCAGCAGGTAGACACTGGGGTGGTTGTGAGTATGCCACTGCACTCTAGCCTGGGCAACTGAGTGAGACTCCAACTAAAAACAACAACAACAACAACAACAAAACCATTTCAGGCATTATTAGGTATTTGAAGCAATTTTTAGGAGAGATCTTCTCCAAATACCTCTGAAATATTTTCATGTAGATTACTCTCTATTTTCTATTACACTTGGTTTAAGTGTAATGTCAAGTTTGCTTTTAAAAATTATTTCTTCATCTAGTTGATAGTCAGCAGCTAGTTATTGTTATTGAAGGATAAACAGCATAATTGTGTATTATGCCTCTTCCACAAATTTTTCTCTATTCCTTTGGAATCTTTTTTCTCCAAGTTTTTAACATAATTTCTTTAGAGTACTCTTTTGAAAAAGGATTTAACAATTAAAATGTTATTCTAATACATGAAGAGTTAGAGCATAAACTATGGGCAATCCAATTCTTGTATTTCCAATTTTGATAAGTGGAAAGTGGAAGTAACCTCTGTTCCTCGTCAACGTGTTGGTTAACAGATGTAGAGAGGGAGGAAGCCTTGCTATGGGTGACACCTGTAGCATACAAACCTATTTTCCTTTATAAGCATTAATTTATCTACCTTGTTACTTCTTCCCTTTCCCTGCTACTTTAAGTTGTGTAAACACTGTTTCAGTGTTACTAATGTCTTCAGTGTGGTTCTTTCCACATAATGTTAAAAATGCAAAGAAAATTCTATTTTTCAACTCACTAAAATAATACTTGTTACAGTAGGTGATACAGTCTAAAACAAAAATAAAAAGATGTTGCTAAGTTATATTCCTCTTGCCTCTTAGTTCTACTTTTAAAGGCAAACATTCTAACATAGCTGTATGGTGGACTATGTGGGGAACTTTAACTATATCATCTGATGGAATAGATCTAACATTGTGGCTGACTATTCAGTACGATTTTATAGTTTTATTTATTAAAGTTTTGATATTTTTAACCTTTTTTTTTTTTTTGGCATTTTGTATCATAATTCATTGATTCCAAGACGCCATGCATTTTATTTTCATACTTTAATATTTCTGATATCAGGATGTGTTCTACAGTCAGTGACATCCTATGTAAATGGGGTGACAGTGAATTGCTCACTGTCATCACTGTGAGTTGAATATTTTCCCACTAGATTTACTAAAATTTAGTAAAAACTTTTGCACCTATTGTCAATAGTAAAATTTAGTCCATAGACTTTCCTCTCTGCACTGCTTTTATCTGGATAAGGATATTATATTGCAGTTAAAGTGGGGATCTTTCCATTCATTAAATGGTCTGGTTAATTTAAATAATATTGTGATTTCACTATTAGAAGTTATTTTGCACCAGATGGTTCAAGTTTTTTTTTTTTTTTTTGTTTTTTTAATGGTAGATATTCAGTCACTTTTTCTGTCTACTTTATGGATTTCAGCTCTTCCATTTCTTGGATAAAGTTTGAATAATTTATATTTAGCTACTATGTTGTTTGATGAATACGTTTATGAAAGTTGTCTGAAACTATACTTTTTTTTTTTTGAGTTGGAGTCTCACTCTGTCACCCAGACTAGAGTACAGTGGCCGCTCCTGGCCACCGCAGCCTCGACCTGCTGGGCTGCGGTGATCCTTCCGCCTCAGCCTTCCAAGTAGCCGGAATTACAGTCATGCACTGTTACGCCTGGCTGATTTTTTGATTTATTATAGAGATGAGGTCTCTCTGCCCAGGCGGGTCTCGAACCCGTGGGCTAAGGCAATCCACTCACCTCAGTCTCCCAAAGGCGCGGGATTACTGGCTGAGCCATGGATCCCGGCTTGAAACTATACTTTTACATTATGTACTATAATTCAATCCTGCTTCCTCCTTTATTTTTTTAAATAAAAAGGTGCTTATTTTTTAAATGAACTTTTATTTTATTATAGAGGTGTGGGGTAGAAGTGAGGGTTAACTATACAAGTAGGCTGCATGCATTTCTTCCTCTTTAAACCAGAGTATTTTTTGACCAGTTCCAATACTTTCAGGCTTTGTATATTTCTTCCTTTACGTGTTTGTTGTTTGACAATCCAAAATGACAATACTGTATTTTTAGGAAATAATTCAGCTCTTTCATATTTTAGTGTGAAATTATTCAGTTGATTTTATTTCTGTATCTTATCCCATTTTATTATTTTATGTTGTGGGTTTTCCTTTTCCACTTCTTTTTTCTTTTCTTTTTTCCTTTTTTCGTTGGTTTATTTGCTATTTATTTCTTTTCCCCATCTTTAATATTAGCATTCTCCTGAACTTTATTTTATTAAGGCTTATCTTCCCTTTTCTAGTGAACATAAGCATATATGCATATTCTACTATTTTCACAATGTCAATATTTAACCACATAAAAATGCTTTATTCGTCCTGTGTCCCCCTGACCTGATGATAAGAACTTTAGAAGACTTCAACTCTTCAAAGCTTATTTATTGAAGCTACTTCCTTACCAGCAAATTGCAACTGTACTCCACCTTTGAACTCTCAGGAATTTATACAGGAAGAAATACATTGAATCTAATTATTATGCCAAAGGGAGCTATAACAATCACATGATAGGCTAAATATAGAGTAGAATACATTGCTGCATATTGTTATATTTTTGTAATCATAAATTCAAGGTGAAGACATCTAGATCTATATAAATACAAGCCAGAGTATAATGGAATCTTTGGTATTTATTTGATTTCACTGAAGTTGATCACAAAATACAATGTAGCTAAACAGCTAGCATAGTTTTATTGCAACTGAATATTGGGGAATTAATAAGTATGATGTATAAAGGACATTTTATGGTTATAAAAATATATAATTTTCCTGAAAAATCAGTATAGAAAATATTCATATGTTTTGTTAAAGGAGTGTTTGCTGTCAGACCACTGTACAGTAGTCCTCTCTTATCCTTAGGGAATGTGTTTCAAGACCCCCAGTGAATGCCTGAAATTGCAGATAGTACAGAACCTTATATATACTATGTTTATGTGATAAAGATTCGTTTATAAATAAGAGGATAGCAACAATAAATAATAATAACATAGGACAACTATAACAGTATACTGTAATAAAAGTTATGTGAATGTAGTCTCTTTTAAAATATCTTATTCTATGGTACTCACTTATTTTCAGACTAAAATTGTGGGAAGTGAAACTGTGGAATAGTGGGCTACTACTATACCTCCATATGTAAAGCAAATAATTCAGTGGCATTAGATTAATTAAGGTAGCATTTATAATTTTATCTTTAGAAAAATAATTTGTTTTAGTTAAGCTAATTTTTCTTTACTTAAGCCATTAACATCTACATGAACTATAATAGATCTGAAATCAACAAAGGTAACACAGAACATCAGATAATTACATTTCATGAATTGGAAAATCCCTTAACACAGCTTTCATGTAGTACTATTTTGTATGCAAAAATTTTTTCTAAATAATTATATTTCTAATTGTTTATTTTTTTAGACAATAACACATTCAAAAATACATATAGTATGTGTTTAGGTTTCTAACAGGTATGAAATTTTCCTGTGGCATTATAGAATTATAGTTTTTAGTAAACACCAACTGATCAACTATTATATGCCAACAGTGTAGCTAGAAATACAATAGATTTTCCTATTCCAGAGTGTTTACAATATGTATAAGAGAAAAATAAAATTCCAAGGATCAGAGAAGTGTGGTCACATGGAAAGAGAGCAGATTGAAAAAGGTGGGTCTTGAGTCAAGTTTTAAAGGGACTTAGATGAAGAAAATGAGGGGAAGGGATGGGCCATTCAGTTTAGGTAGAAAGATCAGCAAGTGAGGAGCCTCAGAGGTTGGAAAGAGTTTGGAAAATTCAAGAGACTGAAGTCATACCAGATAATTGACATAAAGAATATGTTCTGTGAGGATCAACTTTAAAGAGGATAGATAGAAAGTCTGGACAGATCCAATAACAAATGGCATAAGGTGTTAGCCCTGAAGTTCTCAAACACTTTGGTTTCTTAATAAAGAACTCCAAAGACATCTTTGGTTAAATATTGATATTTAACATGCTAAAATTTAATGCTAAGAATTTTAAATTTGTTAATCCATTATAAAAATAAACTCATTTAATTTATGTAAATAGCATTTTTATTAAAAATAAGTATATTTTCCAAATCAAAAATAATTAGTAGGATGAGTGACTTTTTTAAACATCTTTGAAAATCTCTTTAATGTCTGCCTTAATAGAACACAGCTGAATTCTCATATCTGCTCTTGTAATCATTATATTATTTTGGTTGAAGTAATGAAGGATCTCTAGCCTCAAAATGTAAGTGCATATTTGGGAAAGGGAGGAGTGTTCCAGTCCATTTGTTGAGTTGTGATGTAGTTCCAAAGAAGAATATTCACAATTATTTGAAAAGGCTACTAAGCAACTCCTCTCTTTTCCAAAGGAAATGGCCAATAAGCATGTGAAAAAAATGCTTGCCACCATTAGTCATCAGGGAAACGTATGTCAAAACCACAATGAGATATCACTTTATACCCATTAGAATGGTTATAATAGTAATAATAATCAAAGAAAATAACAAGTATTAGTGAAAATGTGGAGAAATTGGAATCCTTACATATTGCTGGTGGAGATATTTAAAAAAAGATGCAGCCATTTGGGAAAAGAGTTTGGCAGTTACTTAAATGACCATAAATAGAGCTACCACGCGATTTAGTAACTCCACTCTAGATAGATATCCCAAGATAAATGAAAATGTATGTTCACACAAAAATTTGTACACAAATGTTTATAACTTTATTTATAATACCCAATAATAAATACCCATAATACCCAAAAGTTGGAAACAACCCAAATGTCAATCGATAAATAAGTGAATAAACAAATTGTGATATATCTATATGATGAAATATTATTTGGTCATTTAAGGGAATAAAGCACTGTTACATTATACAGTATGGATGAATCTTGAAACATACTAAGTAAAAAAAGCCAGACACAAAAAGGTCACATATTGTATGGTTTCATTTATAAGAAATGTCCAAAATAGGCAAATTTATTGAGATAGAAGATAGATTTGTTTATGTCTGAAATAGATAGGCCAATGAGGAATGATAGCTAAAGTGTGCAAGAATTCTCTTTGTGGTGATGAAAGTGTTCTCAAATTGATTGTGGAAATAATTATAGATATCTCTAAATATGTAAGAGACAGCTGAAATCTACATTCTAAATGTTTGAATTATATTGTATATGAATCATATTTGTAAATAAATCTGATGAAAGACATAACAGTAGTAATTTCTTAAAACTCGGTTGAAATGTGGAATCTGACTCCATTGCGATACAAATTTCATATTTTTTGACATTTGGTCTATCTTAACTTTGAATGGATTTTTTTCCCTAGGTGTAATTTTGACATTACAGATTCCTTAAAAGCATCTTAGAAACAGTCAATTATCCCCAGACTGCAGTTGGAGAACTTTTGTGTTAGGCTACAAAATTTAAACTTCAGTCTCAAACTGTGTGAATTTTTGGAGCAAACTCTTTCTGGCTATGTTCAAAGTATAGTTAAATATCTTTTTTTTTTTTTTTTTAAGATAAGAGTACTGAAACATTTACATTTCTACCCATTTAGAAATAACAATGGCATATGCATGTGAGACTCAGATCAATTAAGGGGGGACTAATGAATCTGGAAAGGAAGATTAAGGAGAAAAATTATTGGATGCTTTTACAGAAATTATGAAGTCACACATGGAATAAAACATCTAATACCATGAGAAACTGTCTAAGCATAGGTAGCTTTGAAAGAATAGTGTGAGAGAAAGGAAAGTAAGGTACATTATGATTCTATAGCCATGGCCCAAGAAGCAACTAGTTCACATTCATAAAATGCAGGGAAAATAGTTTCCTTAAGAGAAGAAGAATGAGTTGGAACCCAGGAGACTAGCCTTGGTATTAAAGAACATTCTTCCTTACTAAAAGAGTAGCAATAAATAGTTCTTATAGAGCCAAAATTTAAATTAAGAATGGATTTAAAATAACTATTAATATAATGTTATAATCTCTGTGTATGCATTGTTATATTAACATCAAAATTGGGCATAATAAAATTGGTATATGAATATATTGTACCAGAGCAGACAGAGCAAAAGATGGGAAGTATGAGAAAAGTGGAAAAGTTTAGAGTAGCTGTATGCCAAGGCTTGATCACACCAGAACAAATTCTCCTAGCTTCCTTGCTGGAAACCTAGTGTCTCCAGTATAATATAACTGTCCCCACAGTCTTCTATTAGAAGGCTGAGCTTACATGTTTTATCACATTTATTCACTCATTCAAATCACTCTATTATTTAATGACTAAGCCTTCAAAGTCTATGCAAACTTTATGTGCTTGTTTGGTCTTGGCACAAATATCTTAAAGGTTAATTTAGATTTTCATCATTTCCCTTGAATTTGTTCTTAATGAGTCATTCTTTCAACAAATATTTATGTACTATTTAAAGAGTGTTACTATAAATAGCAAACTTGCTCATCCCTTAACAAATCATATTTATAGAACTTTTATCGTAGGGTAAGACTGTAAATGTGTGGATATACATATCACAAATTGGTGTACATACAGTTTTTAACTTCATATAAATTATTGCTAGATAAAAAGGATAT
Organism: Carlito syrichta; assembly: GCF_000164805.1. Taxonomy (NCBI): domain Eukaryota; kingdom Metazoa; phylum Chordata; class Mammalia; order Primates; family Tarsiidae; genus Carlito; species Carlito syrichta. Next base: position 1,055,263 of record NW_007249815.1, on the reverse strand, counting down.
TTTATTGGAAAGAAGAAGCGCACTGCTATTTTTCTAAAACATGATTGATTCCTATAAAGTAACTTCCAGTGTGAGATTAGTTATTCTTGGACCACATTTTTAAAAAGGCATAAATATTAAAGAAATCAAAGATTTGTATTACACAGAGCTCTCATTTATAAAGATGACTGTCAGAGCTTGGGTCCAAAGTCCAATAAACTATCTTTCAAGATTGGTTTACTTTCACTTTAGTTTTCCCAGGTAAAGAAATATGATTTCAGAATATTGAACAATATTCTTTAGCTTTTGCATGTCTTAACTTCTTGTTTGAACTCTGTATTCTGGCTTTTATGATTCAATAGCTATATTAACCAACTTTAAGCTTAATTCTAGTTTTTATATTTGATAATTCTGATGTCAAAATGAAGACACATTTTCTTACTTCAAACAACAACAAAAACAAAAATCAGGTTAAATGTGTTTCTCTGAAATTAATTATTGCTTTTGTCTGAAGAATGGACTATTATTAAGTTGCTGGCCTGAATGTGGTGTTTTAGTCATGATAGATTGCTGTTGTTGAGACTGCTTTAAGAATGGAATTTCAGGCTGGGCTCGGTGGCTCAGCCTGTAATCCCAGCACTTTGGGAGTCCGACGTGAGTGGACTGCCTGAGCCCGCCGATTTGAGACCTATCCGGGCAACTTGGCGAGACCTCATCTCATCTCTACAATAAATAAAAAATCAGCCGGGCGTGGTAGTGCACGCCTGTAGGCTGAGGTGAAAAGATTGCCAGAGCCCAGCAGGTGGAGGCTGATCTGGGCTGTGGTGGCCAGGAGCCTGCCACTGCACTCCAGGCTGGGCAACAGAGTGAGACTCTAACTCAAAAATAAATAAATAAATAAATAAAAGAATGCAATTGCAATTTCAGGTTTTAAAATGGATATTATATTTTTGTAGAAATGTACATTCAGTTTGTTTACTCATCTACTTGGCCAGATGATAATATCAGAGTGACATTGTGAAATGTTTTGATATTAGGATCTTAGTTAAAAGGAAATACAAACAATTCAGGAGTTAAGTTTATTTTTCTTTGACTTAGTCAAAACTAAAAAGAGGACTGCAAAATAATCTCAGTCAGAGAAATGCCAGATAGAACTATACATGTCAAATACCAGTAGTAACTGTTACATAAGGAGTGAACAACACCGTAAAATTGTCTTATGTGCCTTTAATTTGTTTCTTTGATATGTGCCCATTATTTTGCATAAACATGTAAAGTGGAATGGAAACTAGAATCATACAATCATGAAAGTCAGATCTGGAGTCTCTTAATTTTTATAATAAGAACCTTGGACTAATTAGTCCATGTTAAGTCTCCTTAAATGTATTTTTCTCAGGAAACTATATGGAATTTTAAATTCTTATACACAGACATGTAATGTTATAGACCTTATTATTATGATGTACAGCATAGTGCCAATTTGAATTTTTCTAATAAGAGCTTTTCATGCCCAGTGTCAATTGGAATTTTTCTAATAAGAACTATTTTTTGCCCCTTTAATTTTTAATCTTAGAAAAAACATGATTATAAAACCATCTGAATTAATACATTGCTCTTTGGAAATACATTATTGATTCCTCAAATATTGTTTTGTCCTTTAGTGAGAAAACAAGCTATTTTCGTAGTTGTGTTTTTCTTGTGTTTTTCTATTAAAATGATTAGAATAGACTTCATCCATGCATGCCTATCAATTACTGTTGAAGAAATATCATCTAGACTAGTTAGTGAGATTAAGCACTGAAATGGTGGAACCACAGTTGATGCAACGCTTGCCTCTGAATATGCCTGCCAGAAAATGTTCAAGGTTGTTCCATAAATAGTAAATCTTTTTCCTGTGTAGTCTTTAATAGGAGCTTAAAATGGATCTTTAGAGGGCCCTGTAGACTTAACAACAGGAAATTTTAACCAAGTCATTAATAGCTAATGATGTGAACTGACGGCAACTATCCACTGTCAGTCATAGAAGTAAGAGGGGGCAAGGCCAGATCAAAGCAATGTGGTAGTTTTTACTGTAGCAATGTCTTATTTCTTGTCTAATATATTTGTTATTCCAATGGCAGACATAATTTTCTGGCTCATTGACTTTTATTTTGGTTTATTTTATTTATATGTTATGTAGTATATATGCTTACATATTTCTATATGTTTACACAGTTATGTTTATTTCTAATAAATACTTCTCAGTCTTTTGTTGCTTTCTTGTAGTTTACATTGCTTTCAATAAACATAAAATATTTTAAATATTCCTTTTCTCATTTGAGGCAGACAAAGATTTGTTTAACTGTACCCTACAAAAAACCACATATATGATAAACGTTTTATATTCAAAGTGTATAGAATGCTCTCAAAACTTAATAGTAAGAAAACAAACAACTCAGTTAAAACAGTCCAAAGATTTGAAGACACTTTACCAGAGACAGTAAATACACACATGAAAATACTCTCAATGTCATTAGCCATTTGGAAGATGCAGGTTAAAGCCACAATGAGATGTCACTTTTTACCTATTAAAGTTTTTAAAATTTTAAATATTGACCAACAGTTGGGGAGGGAGTAAAGAATGTTGTGCACACACAGACAACTGATGAAAATGTAAAATAGGCCGGGCTCAGTGGCTCAGCCTGTAATCCCAGCACTTTGGGAGGCCGAGGCAATGGATTGCCGGAGCCCGTGCGTTTGCGACCCACCTGGGCAACTTGGTGATACCTAGTCTCTACAATAAATCAAAAAGTAGCCGGGAGTGGTAGCGCGTGCCTGTAGTTCTAGCTACTTGGAGGACTGAGGCGAAAGGATCACAGGACCCCAGCAGGTCGAGGCTGCGATGGCTGGGAACATGCCACTGCACTCCAGCCTGGGCGATGGAGTGAGACTCCAACTGAAAGAAAGAAAGAAAGAAAGAAAGAAAGAGAGAGAGAGAGAGAGAGAGAGAGAGAGAGAGAGAGAGAGAGAGAAAGAGAGAGAGAGAGAGAGAGAGAAAGAAAGAGAGAGAGAGAGAGAGAAAGAGAGAAAGAAAGAAAGAGAGAGAGAAAGAAAGAAAGAAAGAAAGAAAGAAAAAGAAAGAAAGAAAACAAAATGTAAAATAGTACAGCCACTTTGTAAAACATTTTGTCAGTTATTTCAAAATATTACACGTTTACCTATTGTAAGATCCAATCATTCAACTCCTAGGTATTTAACCCAAGAGAAAAGAAAGTTTATGTCTATACAAATACTTGTTATAAGGACGTTCATAGCAACTTGACTGGTAACACTCCCAAAGTGGAAACAACCCAAATTACTATCAATAAGGGAATGAATAAATTATAGTATATCCATACAATTGAATACAACTTAGCAATAAATATGAAATGAACAATTGATACTGCAACAACTTGGATTAATCTCTGAATAATTAAGTGGAAAATATGACAGTATTTTTCCAGAGACAATAGTGTATACCATATAATTCTGTTGATATAAAATTCCATAAAATGCAAATGAATCTACAGAAAGCAGATTATTGTTTGCCTAGGATATGGGTGAAGGATTTCAAAAGAATAGTGAGAAACTTTTGAGGGTGATATATATGTTCACTAACTTCATTGTTGTGATGGTTTAATGGTAGATATATTTATACACATACATATAAGTCAAAACTAATCAATTATATATTTACATACATCCAAGTTATTGCATGTCAATTACAGCTCAATGGCACTTTTTAAAAATACATACTTCTTAGTTTAGTAGTTTATGAATAAACACATCTAGATAATCAAAGAACTGAAAAAGACCAGAGCTTCTCATGTTTGAACTTTATCCTCGGTCCTATTGGTATCATGATTATTCTAGAGGTGTTTTCCTCAACTCCTCCTCCTGCTTTTCCTCCTTAATCATTTCTTTTCTTTCACTTCCTCGGTCTCCTTTTCTTCTATTCCTGTTTATCCTTCTCGTTCTCTCCTTTTTTTCTCCTTCTATTCCTCCCCTTTTCTCTTCCTTCTTAACTTAAAACGCTTTTAATGTAACCTTTCACGTATCCCATTAGTGTCCTGTCCTTTCACTCCTTTTTGTCTTTTTACCAGTATAATAAACGTTGCCTGTGGACATGCTTGTGGTTCTTGGATTTCTGGAGCCACATAAGCTTTGTTGAATCTACTGTTATGGCATTTCATATCTATCTGAATTTTAGTGTAAACATCATATCTTCAAGATCTTTTCTCACCTTACACTGGATATGGTTCTGAATTTTCTTTTTCCCCTGTTTTCTGACTCCATCTAGCATAATACTCTTTACTCTTTCATTTGTGAGTTTTTGTTAAATATCAATCTTCTCTTTTGGTTTGCAAGATTTTTTTTTTTTTTTTTTTTCCACTCTGTCACCCAGGCTGGAGTGTAATGGCATGCTCACGGCCACCGCAGCCTTGACCTGCTGGGCTCAGATGATCCTTCCAAGTAGCTGGAGTCACAGGTATGTACCACCACACTTGGTTGATTTTTTTTGATTTATTGTAGAGACGAGGTCTTGTCATGTTGCTCAGGCTGGTCTCAAACTCTTGAGCTCAGGCAATCCTCTCGCCTCCACCTCCCCAAATGCTGGGATTATTAGTGTGAGCCACAGTACCTGGCCTGTTTGCAAGATTTTTGAGGGCAGAGACAATGTTATTCCTGCCTGCTGTAAAATACATGCTAATATCTTATTTGAATAAACTGAAAGGACACTATTAGAATTGAACTTTTTATACAGACATTATCTAGGATAAATTATAAGCAGAAACAGAGAAGAATCTTCTTAAATCAATATTCACTTACTATATGGTACTCAATCATCTAATAAACAAATAGCTATTCATTAACTTGCTTATCACATATTTATTTCAGGTATGGAACTTTGCTGTGAGGAATACCAAAAATAGACATTTCACCCACCCTTAGATTATTCATATAAACTTTCTTTCTTGTTTTGTTTTTTTGAGTTGGAGTCTCACTCTGTCGCCCAGACTGGAGTGCAGTGGCCGCTCCCAGCCACCGCAGCCTCGACCTGCTGGGCCCCGGTGATCCTTCCGCCTCAGCCTTCCGAGTAGCCGGAATTACAGGCACACACTATCACACTCGGCTGATTTTTTTATTTATTGTAGAGATAAGGTCTCGTCAAGTTGCCCAGGCGGGTCTCGAACTCACGGGCTCAGGCAATCCACTCACCTCAGCCTCCCAAAGCGCAGGATCACAGGCTGAGCCACTAAGCCCGGCTACCCTTAGATTATTTACAGTATAATCGAAGGGCTAAAATTGACACAGTAAAAGACAACCAATAACTAAGAAGTGATAATAAATGTGGTGGATGGACTCATTAAGTGTTTAGAGCACTTTGAGATCGCTCACAATGTCAGGGATCTCTGGAAGACCACAGGTGTACTGTTAGAAGAAAATGATACATGAGATACACTTTGAAAAATGGATATAGGAATTACTGAGATTCGGTGACTACTTTTGGAGACAGATCCAGAGGTTTAAACACAAAAGTTTATATTCTCAGCTGAAGGAAGTTTAGAAGTTGTGACAAAATCTAGTTGGAATTGCAGCTTGAATTAATGTTTCATTAAATCATCAGAGATCATGATTTCATCTCATCTCCCACTCTGTACACGTGATTTCAATCCTGGAATTTACCTCATGGTGTAATATAGTTGCTGGCACTCTAGTCATTCATTGCATTACATTCTTCAAAGCTCTAGAATATGAGCTGAGTGGGAGCACTCAGTTTTTGCTATTTTTCTCCTTGTTCTGTCTCTAGCCTGTAGAATCATGCCTAAAACAGAATGAAGGGATAAAGGAAGGCAGAAGGAAATGCAGGGAAACAAATGGGATCTATTTCTCAACGGAGTCTAATTCCTTAATGTAGCAGTTCTTTAAAACTGTTTTGGGCAGCCTACACTATACTTCTGCTAACATCTCAGTGAACAGAGCTTGGTCACATGACCACATGCAGCTACAGGGAGGACTAAAAGATGTACTAATTGCACCACAAGACAAAGTACTCAGACAAAATGTATCAAAGTGGAAGGGGCATATAGATATTAAGAAACCATTAGCAGTCTCTGTCATGTATAGGTAGAAATGAGAAGTGACATTAAAAAGACAGATTTATTTCAGAAGGGCCTTAAATGCTAGTAGAAGGAACTAGGACTTTAAAAAGGAAATACTAAAGAGCCAGTTTAAGATTTTTTTGAATGACAGTGAAATGAGGAAAATGAGTTTTACAGAATAATAATATGGTATTAGTATGAAAATACATCTGTAATAAAATACTAAGAATCAGAGTGATAATGTAGGAAAACAGTGATAGTCTAAATGCAAAACAATAGGATCAAGCCTGGGAAGAAAGAAATAATAGTGGAACACAAGTTAAATTTTTATTATGTAAAAAGAAATACCAGCTAACTTTGTGACTCAGTTGATTATAGAAAAGTGATAATATAACTGTATAACTTTAAGATTTCATCTTGGATAAACTAATCAGTTATATTTAGTAAAGGGATCTTCAAAATTAGCCAACAAACTTTGCTTTAATTAACCAGTAATTTGACCAAAATAACTATAAATATTGTTAAATTATATTTATATTCCTGAAAAAATTTCTTGGTTTCTGCTTTTGTTTTTACTAGAGTGTGGAAACAACCTGAATTTCACTCACACTATACCAGTAATTTTATGTTTAAAAAATCAGTAACACATATACAAAAAAATTATTTTTGCATGTCAAAGTATTAAAATGTATAGTTATTTGTTAATGAAATAGTTATGTGGCCAAAATAATACAATTAGTTATTGAAATATCAACTACACTGAGAAAAAATTAAAAAAAAAACTATTACTTGAATACTGAAGCTTTCTTATATCTTAAACATTCCTGTGTAAAATGTTCACACACAGCAGTAATTGCATTTTGATGAAAAACTTTAAAGTTTCTTTTATTGTTGCTCTTCTCTTGTTTTGTAGGTATGTGTGTACGTGTGTGTAGTGTGTGTGTGTGTGTGTGTGTGTGTGTGTGTGTTAGTTTCCTTTCATTATTTAACTAATGAGATTGAGTACATTACCTTGATTAATTGGACCTAATGTCTATTAGAACAGTTTTGTAGTTTATTTTCTCAGGTTAGAATGTGGAATAAAAAGTAGTAAACCATATCCCTTATACTTCAAGAGGGCTTCACTGCATTAGATAGTGAACTCACTGGTGAAACCAGACTGTAAGCTCAAATTCAATTTCAAATTCTTTGAAAACTCATGTCACTCTGTTCTTTTCTGTGTCAGGCATCTGACCCAGCAGTAGCCAGATAAAAGGGCTTAGCATATGAGTAATTTAGACCACATCTGTGAAACTCATGTGTACACTCTGCATGCATCATAAGCTTTTCCCAAAGTAGAAAATGAAATAAACAGAGGTAATTATTGCTGCTGAAAAATTCAGTGCTCTGCAAGACAGATTTTATTTTGATTATTGCATATTACAGTGAATTTGTGGATCAAAAGACTAGCTCATTTTTTTAGTTTTTGTTTTTACATTCTATGTGCCTCGAATATTTTCTGACCCAGGAAGCATCAAATGCTATAGAGTGTTTTTACTCCTTCCCCTCATTTTCTCTCTCTAAAAGATTGATATTAAGCCGGGCTTGGTGGCTCAGCCTGTAATCCCGCGTCTTTGGGAGGCTGAGGTGAGTGGATTGCCTGAGCCCATGGATTCGAGACCCGCCTGGGCA
>NW_007249815.1:938658-1047471 GCF_000164805.1 Carlito syrichta | reverse complement strand
CAACTCAAAAAAAAAAAAAAAGATTGACATTAAAGGAAAGCATCAGTGCCATTCTCATTGACTTACCAAGCATTTGACCATTGAGTCTAGTTATTTATTTAACTTTTGCTGAAGAAATGTAGTGGTTTATATGAGAAAAAAATAATGTCAAACGTGAAGAATCCTTTTTTAAATCCACTGTTGATGAAAGTGTGGGTAAATATACACTCTTATACTGTCATGGTAGATATGTAAATTTCAACCTTTTTAGTTACTAATTTAGCAATGTCTGTTGAATTTCAACACAAATATAAAATTTGGCCCAGAAAATCCACCACTAGGAATTTGTTTCATAGATGTATTCACACAAATATTCAAAGATATGGGTATGTTTACTGCAGTATTGTTGGTTGAAGTGAAACAATAAAAACAACCTAAATATTCATTTGTAGGTAATTGGTTAAGTAAACTATTTTTTTATGGATGTAAGTTAATTAAATAGATTTCATTGTGGTAATAAGGATAGATGGCCATGTGAATATACACATATGCATATATACCTATATCTTTGTGGTTATAAGTTCATAGACATTTTCTTGAAGGGTACCTATGGAACAATAGATTTCCTCGAGAAAAAGGAGTTGGGTAGGTAAGGCCTTTTACTCTTCACTTTATTAATTATTTTTGTTTTTGTTTACTAGCATGAACAACTTTAAGAATCATAATAGAATATTGACCAAAATAATTTTTAAAACATAAGATTAATATTTTTTTGAAATGTTTGAAAGCAAAATTTCTTCAGATATCAAGATTCTATATTTTCTTAGGTTAAACTTTATAGTTGCAATCATTATCACAGAATATATGTAGAAGCAAGAAAAAAATAGAAAAAGGACTCTAATACTAGCAACCTGATAGTTGGGAAAAATTAAGAGGAATCATTGTAGAAACTTGAGCAGTAAATAATAAAAACTGATTTGAGGATTATCCATTTATATTGAAATACATTTATTTTGTTAACTATAATGTTTAGGATCAATATTAGAAAAATATGAGTTTTCTATTTTCTTACTAGTAGTAAAAAAAAGATAATTTAGAGTCATATTTCTTACGTATAATAAATGTTCATTAAAAATATATTGACTATATTAATAAACCTAAATAAAGACACTCAGTCATACAATCAAACTGCAAGGTCTGACCCATGATTTTCTAATAGAGAAAGTTACCAAGACAACTGCCAAAACACAAGGAGGACAGAGAAACTTTGTGACAGCTGAACTGTTACAGGATATGTTGAACTGATTTGTATGGCAAATAAAACAAAAAACTAAAGTTATAGGTATAACAAAACAGATTAGTCTATAATTAAAGTTTTATTCCTGAGACATTACAAAAAGCCAAATCTAGAGAAGAAATGTGGACCTCTCACTGGCTATCAGGTACTGAATCATATGAGGAATTGTGCTTAATTTAGTCTTTAAAAAGTTGAGTTTAGAATTTAAATGATTGAGCCGGGCTCAGTGGCTCAGTCTGTAATTCCGCGCCTTGGGAGGCTGAGGTGAGTGGATTGCCTGAGCCCACGAGTTCGAGACCCACCTGGGTGACTTGGTGAGATTTATCTCTACAATAAATCAAAAAAAAAAATACCTGGGCCTGGTAGCGCGCCTGTAGTTCCAGCTACTTGGAAGGCTGAGGCCGAAGGATGGCCAGAGCCCAGCAGGTCGAGGCTGCAGTGGCCAGGAGGGGCCACTGCACTCCAGTCTGGGCAACAGAGTGAGACTCCAACTCAAAAAAAAAAAAAAAGAATTTAAATGATTATATTGGTTTTCGGTCACAATTCAGGCTTGATGAGTTTGTGTTACAGGGGCTTTTACTAGGGCCTGACTGCTGCCAGTTCATTGATAATGAAACAAGTGAATCATTCCAGAAGCTGATGACTGTTTTATGCACATCAATTACTATGTTTACGTAAAATGAAAAAAGTGAATTACAGAAAGATTGGTGTAGAAGTCCTTGGGTTTGTAACCTTCTGTTTGTATAATCAAAAAGTCAAGACAAAGGAAAAAACATTTTTCTCACAGTCTAATCTATGTGAAGTGAGGTAAAATAATGCCCTTTTCACCTGAAGCAGGTGAAAGTCTTTAATACATTTTTTTTCCTCTTTCCTTCTTCCTCCTACCCTCCATTATCCCCCCCCCTTTTCTCCCCTCCTCCCTTCCTCCTTATTTTCTTCTCTCTCTTTTTTCTCCTTTTATCTATGTGAGCCTACGGGATTTTTTTGCTGAAGGTACTACTACTATAGTTGTACACATCTGCCCATTGGTGAAGACAGAAGAATCACAGACATACTAGAATGTTCTTAAAATGTGTCCAAGGAATAGGACTCAGATATATATATAACACATATATATATGTCCTCTACAAGTCAATGATTTTTAGTATTTTTGAGTGATAAACTATATGAAAATCTGATAAAAGCTAAGTACAAATATATTAAAAATACTCTGATTTATCTTCAGTCCATATAAATCTTTCACCTTTCAAAAATTATTTATTAATTATTATTTTTTTAAAAGATGTGAGATAAGGTACCCTGATTAATGTTGTGATACCCCCCAAACCTACCCTGGCAGTATCCTGCTACTGCCAATCCCTTTCTTTCTTTCTTTCTTTTTTTTTTGAGTTGGAGTCTCACTCTATTGCCCAGACTGGAGTGCAGTGGCACGCTCCCAGCCACCGCAGTCTCACCCTGCTGGGCTCTGGCGGTCCTTCCGCCTCAGCCTTCCAAGTAGCTGGAACTACAGACCCGCGCTACCATGCCCGGCTAATTTTTGATTTATTGTAGAGATGAGGTCTCGCCAGGTTGCCCAGGCGAGTCTCGAACCCACAGGCTCAGACAATTCACTCACCTCGACCTCCCAAAGTGCAGGATTACAGGCTGAGCCACCAAGCTCGGCTCCAATTCCTTTCTTATAGCATAATGGTAAACGTTCAGGGTCTGCTTATGAGTGAGAACATATGGTACTGTTTTTGTGATAGATCACTTAGTATGATAGACTCTAAATTCATCCAAGTTGCTGCAAAGTCCATATGTTTCTCCTTCTTTATGATTGTGTAATAGTCCATTGAATACATGTAGCGCATTTTTTTATCCAGTCCAGTTTTGATGGGCAGCACTGTTGGTTCCATGTTTTTGCTAATGTGAATAATGCTGAAATAAACATGTGTGTGCCGGTATCTTTTATGTAGAATGATTTGAGTTCCTCTGGGTATATTCCCAATAGGGAGAATGCTGGGTCATATGAAAGATCAATTTCTAGTTCTTTCAGAAATTGCCACACTGATTTCCAAAGAAGTTGCACTAATTTGCGTTCCCATCAGCAGCGGAGAAGCGTTACTTTTTCTCTGCAACCTCACCAGCATCTGTTGTTTGTTTTATTTATGATGGCCATACTTATTGGGATTAGGTAGTATCTCAATGTGGTTTCGATTTGCATTTTTTTGATGGTTAGTGAAGCTGAGCACTTTTTCATGTGTCTGTTGGCTGCCCATATATCTTCTTTTGAGAAGTGTCTATTCATGTATTTTGCCTACTTTTTAATGGGACTGTTTGTTTTTTTTTCCTTTTGGCACGCTCGAGTTCCTTATAGATCCTGGATGTTAGGCCTTTGACAGATATACAGTTGGCAAATATCTTTTTCCATTCTGTGGGCTGTCTCTCTGCTTTCTAGATAGTTTCTTTTGCTTTGCAGAAGCATTTCAGTTTAATGAGGTCCCACTTGTCTATCTTATCTCTTATGGCATGGGAACTTGGGGTTTTGATCAGGAATTGGTTACTAATTCTAATTTACATAAGGGTGTCTCCTGCATTTTCTAAGGTTTTTATACTTGAGGTATTACGTTGAGGTCTTTGATTCATTTAGAGCTGATTTTTGTGTATGGTGATAGGTAGGGGTCCTGTGTCAATCTTCTGCACGTGGTCAGCCAGTTTTCCCAGCACCATTTACTGAATAGGTTCTCCTCTTCCCACTAGTTGTTGGAGGCTTTGTCAAAGATAATTGGTTGAGAAATTGAGGTTTTACTTCTGGAATCTCTATCCTGTTCCATTAGTCCATTTGCCTATTCTTGTACCAATAGCAGGCAGTTTTGGTTTTAGTCTTATAGTAAAGTTTAAAGTCTGGAAGTGTGATGCCTCCTGCTTTGTTTCTTTTGCTGAGGATTGTTTGGCTGTTCATGGCCATTTGTGTTTCCATATGAATTTCCATATTGTCACTTCCAGGTCTAAGAAGAATGATGTCAGCAATTTAATGGGTATTGCATTATATCTGTAGATTGCTTTTGGTAAGATGGACTTCTTTTTTATTTCTTTATTTTTATTTTTTATTTATTTTTCCCTCTTTTAATTTTCATTTTAAAATTGTGGGGTACAATTCAGGCTTAGAATATACAAATCTTCATTGTGCAGGCACCCTTGTTGATGAAGTGTGACCCCCAATTCCCCGGGCAGATATCAACTACTGTTAATCCTACCTCCCCGCTCCAGCTCTCCTCGCCTGCAGTTTCCTGCTACTGTCAATACTTTTCTTATAGTGTTACAGTAGTTGTTCAAGTCCACTTATGAGTGAGAACGTGTGATACTCAGGTCTTTTTTCCTGTGAGAGATCACTCAGTATTATAAACTATAATTTCATCCAGGTTGCTGTGAAGTTCATAATTTTGGTTTTTTTATGACTGCGTAATATTCCATTGTGTATATGTACCACATTTAAAAAAAAATCCAGTCGTCTTTTGTTGGGCAACATGGTTGATTCCACGTTCTTGCTATTGTGAACAATGCTGTGATAAACATACGTGTGCAGGTATCTTTTTTATAGAGTGATCTGAGTTCTTCTGAGTATATTCCCAGTAGATGGATTGCGGGGTCATATGGAAGGTTGAGTTTTAGAACTTTTAGGAATCACCACACTGATTTCCATAGAGGCTGTACTAGTTTACACTCCCATTAACAGTGTAGAGGTGTTCCCTTATTGCCACATCCTTTCTAGCATCTGTTATTTTTTGAGTTATTGATGATGGCCATTCTGACTGGAGTTAGGTGGTATCTCAGTGTAGTTTTAATTTGCATCTCCTTGATGACTAGTGAGGCTGAACACTTTTTCATGTGTCTATTGGCTGCTTGTATGTCTTCTTTTGAGAAGTATCTATTCATATCTTTTGCCCACTTTGTAATGGGGCTGTTTGTTTTGATCTATTCAGCACATTTGAGTTCCTTGTAGATCCTTGATGTGAGGCCTTTGTCAGACATGGAATTGGCAAATATTTTTTTTGCAGTCTGTGGGCTGTCTCCCTGCTCTCTTGATGGTTTCTTTGGCTTTGCAGAATCTTGTCAGTTTAATAGGTCCCACTTGTCTATCTTATCTCATATGGCCTGGGCACTTCCTATTTTGATCAGGAATTGGTTGCCAGTTCCAATTTCCATAAGAGTGTCTCCTGCATTTTCTAAGGTTCTTAGAGTTTGAGATTTTCCATTTAGGTCTGTGATTCATTTAGAGTTGATTTTTGCATGTGGGGATAGGTAGGGGTCCTGTTTCAATCTCATGCATGTGGTCAGTCAGTTTTCCCAGCACTATTTACTGAATAGGTTCTCCTCTCCCTAGTAGTGGGTGGTGGAGACTTTGTCAAAGATCAGTTGGTTGAGAAATTTAGGTTTTGCTTCTGGATTCTTAATTCTATTCCATTGGTCTATATACCTGTTATTGTACCAATACCAGACTGTTTTGATTATTGTAGCTTTATAATAAAGTTTAAAGTATGGGAGCCGGGCTCGGTGGCTCAGCCTGTAATCCCACGCCTTTGGGAGGCTGAGGTGAGTGGATTGCCTGAGCACATGGGTTCGAGACCCACCTGGGCAGCAAGACCTCATCTCTATAATAAATCAAAAAATCAGCCGGGTGTGGTAGCGCGCAACTGTAATTCCGGCTACTTGGAAGGCTGAGGCGCAAGGATCGCCGGAGCCCAGCAGGTCAAGGCTGCAGTGGCCGGGAGTGGCCACTGCACTTCAGTCTGTGTGACAGAGTGAGACTCCAACTCAAAATAAATAAATAAATAAATATAAAATAAATAAGTTTAAAGTCTGGGAGTGTGATACCTTCTGCTTTTTTGTTTTGTTTTGTTTTGGCTATTCCTGGTCATTTATGTTTCCATACGAATTCCTGTATTGTTTTTTCTAGGTCTGAGAGGAATGTTGCTGGTAATTGGATGGGTATTGCATTAAATCTGTAGATTGCCCTAGGTAAAATGGACATCTTAACAATGTTGATTCTTCTGATCCATGAGCATGGAATATTTTTTCACTTGCTTGTGTCATCTTTGATTTCTTTGAGCAGTGTTTTGCAGTTTTCATTGTAAAGGTCTTTCACTTCTCTGGTTAGAAAGATGCCAAGGTATTTCATTTTATTTTTTGTTGCTATTGTGAATGGAAATGTGCTTTTTATTTGGGTTTCTGTTTGTTTATTATTGGTGTAAAGAAATGCGATTGTCTTTTGCACATTTATTTTGTATCCTGAGACTTTGCCAGAGTCCTTTATCAGTGCAAGGAGGTTTTTGGCAGATCCTCTTGGGTTTTCAAGGTATACAATCATGTCGTCTGCAAAGAGCGAGAACTTGACTTCCTCTTTTCCTATTTGGATATCCTGATCGCCTTCTCTGGTTGCTTTAGCTAGGACTTCCAAAACTATGTTAACAGGATGGGTGAGAGTGGGCATCATTGTCTTGTTTCAGTTTTCAGTGGAAATGCTTCCAATTTTTGTCTGTTTAGGAGTATGCTGGCTATGGGTTTCTCATAGATGGCTTTTACTATTTTGAGGTATGTTCCCTGTATGCCTAGATGTTTGAGGGTTTTTATCAAGAAGGGGTGCTGGATTTTATCAAAAGCTTTTTCTGCATCTAATGATATAATCATGTGGTTTTTGTTTTTACATCTTTGATGTGTTTAATTATGTTTATGGTCTTATAAATGTTGATCCAGCTTTGCATCCCAGGGATGAAGCCTACTTGGTTGTGTTGGATGGTGTTTGAGATGTTATGCTGAATCTGATTTGCTAGGATCTTGTTGAGAATTTTAGCATCCATGCTCGTCAAAGATATTGGCCAGTAGTTTTCTTTCTTTGTTGGATCTTTACTTGGCTTGGATATAAATGTGATATTCATTTCATAAAATGATTTGGGGAGAGTTCCATCTTTCTCAATTGCCTGGAATACTTTCAATAGGATTGGTATCAGTTCCTCTTTGTATGTTTTGAAGAATTCTGCTGGAAAGCCATCTATCTGGTCCGGGGCTATTTTTTTGTAGGTAGTTTTCTTATGACATAGCCAATTTCCTTGATTGTTATTGGTCTATTTAGAGTCTCAATTTCTTCTTGTTTCAACCTAGGGAGGTTGTGTGATGTCAGAAAGTCCTCCATTTCCTTTAGATTTTCAAGTTTGTTTCCAAACAATTGTACATAGTATTCTCTGATAATCTTTTGTAATTCTTCAGGTCAGTTGTGACTTCATTGTTGTGTTTGATTGAGTTCATTTGGGCTTTTTCTCTTTTTTTCTTGGTCAGTCTAGCTAGGGGACCATCAATCTTGTTTATACTTTGAAAGAATTAGCTTTTTATTTCATTGTATTATCTTTATGCCTTCTATGTTCTGGATTTGGGCTTTTATTTTGGCGATCTGGATTCTTCTTCTGAAATTAAGGTTTTGCTGATCTTGCTTTTCCAGCTTCCTTAGGTGACTTGTTAGGCTGTTAACTTGTTATCTTTCCATTGTCTTCATGTGTGTTTGTAAAGACATGAATTCCCCTCTTAGTAGTGCATTAATGGTATCTGAGAGGTTTTGGTAAGATGTTTTTCATTTTCATTTGTTTCATTTTGATTTCACTGTTGACCTAGGAGTTGCTTAGCATCAGACTGTTTAGGGTTCATGTCTTTGTGGGGTTGTGGGGAATTTTGTTTGTGTTGATATTTATTTTTATTCCACTGTGGTCTGAGAAGGTGCATAGCAAAATTTCAATCTCATGAAATTTGTTTATGTTTGATTTATGGCCAATGTTGTGGTCGATCTTGGAGTACATTACATGTGGTAATGAGTAGAATGTATATTCTGTGGTCTTTGGGTTGAGTGTTCTCTAGGTATCAATTAAGTCCATTTGTTCAAGAGTGTCATTGAAATTCTGGTTCTCCTTGCTGATTTTTTGTCTTGATGATCTGTCTAGGGTTGTGAGTGGGGTATTAAAGTCCCCAGCTATGATAGTGTTAGAGTCAATATCTTTTTTAAGTTTGCCTAGAAGCTGGTTTATGAACATTAGTGTGCCTATGTTGGGTGCATACATATTTAGGATGCATATTTCTTGTTGATGGATTGAACCTTTTGTCATTATATGGTGACTTTCTTTATCTTTGTAAATTTTTGATAGCTTAAAGGGTATATTGTCTGATATTAAGGTCACAACTCCAGCTTTCTTTTGTGTTTCATTCGCCTGAAATTTTGCTTCCCATTCTCTTACTTTGAGTCTGTTAGTGTCCTTTCTGGTGAGATGAGTCTCTTGGAGACAATATATTGTTATCCATTTTGCCATTCTATGTCTTTTTAGTGCATTTAGTCCATTCACATTCAGGCTAATTATTGAAATGTGAGAGTTTATCAGTGTCATGAGGTTCTTATAGAGGTGTTGTTGTTCCTGTTTGTTTGTTGTGTTTCTTTTGATTTTTCGGTTGATTCATGTGTGTTTTTCATCTTTTTCCTGCACTCTTGTGAAGAATGTTCTTTTTTTCCCCCTTTCTTCTGTGTTTAACACTTTTTTATGTGTTTCTTTAGAGTTTCTAGAGGCAGTGTAAGTTCTTAGGGATTGAATGTCTGGGAAAGATTTTAATTCTCCCTCACTGATGAAGCTTAGTTTAGCTGGGTAGGTTGTTCTTGGTTGAAATTGATTATCTTTGAGAACTTTGAAGACTGGGCTCCACTCTCTCCTAGCCTGAAGTGTTTCTGTAGATAAATCTGCTGCTATTCAAATTGGTCTTCCCCGGTAGGTAGTCTGATATTTATCTCTTGCTGCCTTTAGGATTTTGTCTTTTATATCTACCTTTTTTAAGCAAATTATTATGTGTCTAGGAGTTGGTCTTCTCATTTGTTGTCTTGCAGGGTTTCTCTGAATCTCATGTTTGAATGGTCACATCACTGATGAGATGAGGGAGGTTTTCTTGAATAATTTCATGGAACGTTGTTCCAGGGTGGTTTCTGTCTCTTTCTGCCTCAGGAAGCCCAATTACTCTGAGGTTCAGCCTCTTGAAGTAATCGCTCATCTCTTGAAGGTTTTGTTCTGTATTTTTAAGCGTCTTTTCTATGTTTTTGACAATTTGAGTTAGTTCTATATTTTGGTCCTCAAGCTCTGAGATTCTTCTGCTTAGCTAATTCTGCTTTCTATGCTTATCAGTTTGTTATTTATTTCATTCACAGTATTCTTTACTGTTGCTTATCTCAATTATCAACTCCTTCCTATTTTCCTCTTGTATCTCCTCAATTCTTTTTAATCTCTCTATTAATGTCTTGATATCTGGGTTTGTATTTTGAGACCAGTCATTCTGGGGGCTCTTCATTGTTTGTGTTCCAAAATCTATTTTCTCAATGTCTGACCTTCCAGGGATCTGTAAGAGACCCATATACTTCTTTTGGCTTTTATTCATTTGTGTAGATTCCTCTTCCAACTTTTTCCCCCTCTTCTTTAATTCTGTTTTTCAGGGATGGCAGGGTTGCTTTTACTTCTTTTGCTCAGTCTCCTATTCTTCCTTATATGGATCCTCTGGCATTATTCACTTCTGAAGCTAAACTGTGGGTTAGGGGTTGTACTTTTTACAGTTTTGAGATTTAGTTGAGGGGGGAGCTGTGATTCAAAATCTATCTGCAGATCCTAGTATCCACCAACAGGTGTATGGGCACCCTGGGACACACTTCCCACTGCCTTACAATCTGTTCATGCAGTGGGGGTTTATGTTTGCTCCCTTGTACAAAATGAGGTAAGAAAAAGGAAAATAATGGAAGAAGGAAGAGGGAGCCAAGATGGAGTGAGAGAAGGGTAAGGGGGAAAGCAGAGAAACATACCAGCTAACAAGTGAAAAGAGACACAAAGACAGAAAAAGAAGAAAAAAAATCAGAGCCTACAAGTAATCACACAAATACACAGTTAAACAAAATCCTGCCTATTGATGTACTCTTCCCCTACACAAACAGGGAGTCTAAAGAATATAAGGAAGAATGAAAAAAATCAGTAAAATAACAAAAACAAAGCAAGTATGAAAATGTTATCAAAACCAGAATGAAAAAGAAAAAAAAAAACCCTAAAACAAAAAACAAACAAAAGTGAGTGGAACAAACAGTCAAAAAATAAAAATAAAAAATAAAAACAAAGAATCAGACTGACTCTGAGTTCCTTCTTGTATGTCCAAAGTCCCTTCAGCTCTGATCTCTAGCCCTACTCCTCTACTCTAGTCACAGGCAAATAGGGTTATTCATTGCTTGGGTCAGTTGCCGCAGGTCTACTTTGGGGGGGGGGGTGAGTCAGATCTGGGTTCACTCAGTTTGTTGTCTGTCAGGTCTGCCACACAGATCTGAATTGTCTGTGTTTGATTCAGCCTTGGGGAGGGGCTTCTGTCGCTTCTGGTTTGATGAGATTACCTTAAGCAACAAGTTGGAGCCTGCACAGAGCTGGGCGAGGCAATGCAAATCTCTGCCCAGTACTGGGTCAAAGAAAATGGCTGTGGTGGGCAGCTCCACACTGGGCGTGCACTCCTCTTCAGCTTTCCTGATCCTCTTTCTCCACTGATCAGATCTGGGGCTCCAGCTGATCCGTTATGATAGGTAAATGTGTGGGCCTGGTGCCAGGCAATGGGAATCAGTTTGATTCAGCAGGCTTTTTTTGGTGCATTCCCATGAGCAGCAGACGATCTTGCACATGATCTTGCCAGCTGCGCTCCAATCTTAGGGCAGTCGGGGCTTGCAGTCACCCTCAAAGGTGGGACCCAGGTGCATGTACCCAAATATCCCCCGTACAGACTTTCACGCTCCCACCAGCACCTACCCACTCACTCAGAGAGTCTTTGTGACACTTGCTTTCATGGAGACTCTTAAGCTCCCCAAAGGATGGACTTCTTAACAATGTTGATTCTTCCTAAATCACTAGTACTTGACATGCAGTAAGTATTCAGGAAATATTTGCTTAAAGGTGTAGACAGTGTATTTGCTCATTTACAAGCAAATCTATACCACTGCCTGTATGTATCCTGCTCTATATTGTGTCTCTTCTGATAATGCATTGGTCTCTATGACCAAGTTGACTTAAAATTACCCTATTTTGTTCTCACTACAGAGGGTGCCAAAAAAAAAAAAGAATACACACTTTAAGAAAGGATAAAACTGTGTTAAAATTGTAATACTCAAAATATACAGACAACAAAAGATGAATACAAGTCACATTTGACTTCTGTAAATTACAAGATGTACTCAGAGTGGTTACCATCAGCATCCAGACATTTCTGATTACAGTGAACTACTGCAAAACTTCTTGGTGTGTGAGACTTCCCAGATCTTCCCTTGTGCACATAATGCACAGTACCATGCATTTCAAACTTATAACAAATGCAATGAAATTGCTAGATATGTTGGAGGTTCTGTTGCATACTCATGTCTCCATTAACATCGTACTTCTACAATGTTCTCTAATTTCAAAAACCACTTCAAAATGGTCTTGCACTCCTCGAATGACAACTGTGCTTCCACCATTTTCTTTTACTGTTTTGACTGTCACATGGTGACATTAGCATTCATTTGACTAGTGCCATCTTTTGAGTAAATGCTATATTACACATTGCTACTGTAATTCAATTATTTTTTTCTCGGCCTCCCAAAGTGACGGGATTACAGGCTGAGCCACCGAGCCTGGCCATCAGGCAGTTTATAGATCACAATTTCTTTAAGGTTGATTATTACTATTATTATTATTATTTTTGAGGTTGATTATTGAAGCTTTATCAGCTTCCTTTGGCATTGCTATGCTCCCCTAATTCAATACAATCCCTGTATCCTTGCCCTGATGCCTGCACATTTGAGGAAACAGTCACCTCTTCCCTTCTGGTCTTTATGATATATCTTCAACAGGGAAAAACTTTTACCTATCAGCCTCGTCTGGCATTTTGGGTGGACCAGACTGCAGTGTCTACGGGCAGGGTAGTCCATGGGGTTCACAGCTGAACAAAGCTTGCAGAATACTAGGTTAGGCAGGGACTGATGCCTGTGTCTGAGCATAGGTGACTGGCAAGCTTTTACAGTTGGGTAGGGCTAGTTGTCTGGGCTTTGTGTGCCGGAGATCAGCTCCAGCTGGGTTCAGCGTACCCCAAAGGTGGAGACGGAATTGGCAATTGGGGGGAGAAGAGAGAGAGAGAGAGAGAGAGAGAGAGAGAGAGAGAGAGACTGAATTCCAGTCTAGTGCAGAAGCGAATGAGTGTTATTGGGAATTACAATGGGTCTTTTTACACAAAGTCAGATGTGGGAGGGGCGTCCCCCACCCACCAGAAACCTTAATCCATGAAAACTTAATCAATGATTGCCTTTAAACCCTTTTCATATGATAATCTTAAAATCCTATAACAAAGGATAACCTAATCTGTGACTGACATATTCTATAAACCTTTTTCATCCTAAACTGATTGATTTATGCCAAGTTAAACAATTGTATAGAAGCTTAAGTATTTACTTTACAAACGAAATTGGTCCATCCCAGAATGATTGGAATGTGGCCCAGTTCAAAGTTCACAGTGGGCTATCTGCAAGTAATCCAGCCGCATTCTTTCAACAAAATGGTTGTCTTCTAAAACTATATTCTACAATTTACACCTTCAATAAATCCTAAGATCATGATCCAGAAGCCTGTGACCAATACTAAGGCTCTTAGATGTGACACGAGTTTAAATAATAAGTTGTGTGAAAGCCAAAACTGCAGTTTGTGGAAGAATGGGAGCAATGAGCTTCTAAAGTTAGCTTGTGTTCGTCCCGATCTCAGAGTTTCTATGTTTTGAGCTCACAAGAGCTTAATCTGGTTAGTGCTGAGTAGAAAGGGGGAGGAAATGGGGTCAAGAGCTCCCAAAGGCATCCTAGTGGTCTCAGGGTCAACGGCCTTTCCTGATCCCTAACGTTCAGTGGGCCTCCTTGGCCGGCTCCCAACATTTGTGTTCAGGTAAGATTGCTTCCTGGCTCCATAGTTGGGTGGAGCCAGCTGTCTGGCCTCATTTGATAGGCCTGCCAATAACAACCATAGTCAGGCAAGACTGCTGGAAGGGGCTGTGAGACTATTGTTGAGATCTGCATACAGTGGTCATTGATAGCTCCTCTTTTCATTGTTCCTAATTGTCCACAGGTTATCTAGTCATGTCAATCCCATATGAAGTTTTTCATATGCAGTGAGAGATAATGAGTCTCTAAAGCAATGCCTCAAATGCTGGGGAAATTGTACATCTACCTTGATCTCTCACCCATTGAAGAAATCATGGTTCAGGAGGATCTTTCTTGGTTCAGTGTTGTGCTGGATTGGGTGAAGCGTTCTTCAGACAGACAAGAATTATTTTTACTCTTTTTTTAAGTTGGAATCACATTCTGTCATGCAGACTGGAGTACAGTGATACGGTCACAGTTACGGTCACAGCCTTAGCCTGCTGAGCTCATCCTATCCTTCCACCTCAACCTTCTAAGTAGTTGGGACTACAGGTGCATGCCAGTAAGACTGGCTAATTTTTTGAATTATTGTAGAACCAGGGTCTTCCCCTGTTGCTCAGGCTGGTCTCAAACTCCTGGGCTCAGGCAGTCTTCTTACTTTGGCCTCCCAAAGTGCTGGAATTATCTGTATAAACCACCACACCAGCCTCTTTTTAATGCAGTTTTTTTCTCTCTATCCGGGTGTAATAACCCCATCTTTGGGTTCTAAAATTCTCACAAAGACATTCTTGTCCATGAATAGTTGCTAAGCTGATTTTCCTGTGGGGGACTAGGGCTGGGCACCTCCTAATTAGGCAGCTTGCTGGCATCCTTCAGCTTTACTTTTCTTTTTTTATTTCATTCCAAACCCTGCTAATCACCTATTCTTGGTATTGTCTTTCATTTGTGGCTCTGAATTTGTCATTAGCACTAGATATATCCTTGGTCTTCATCCTTAAATATCCACAAATTATGGCTCATATTCTCCAAGTGAATTCATGTTAACAGATTCCTGAGTGAAACTGACCACAGAATCCTTGAAATTTCACATTTCCTAGTTTGTAAAATGATATCTTACAGGGGTAAAGTGAATTGTTTCTTTGTTTAGTGAAAGTACGTTCAGGGAAAAAAGTATGGGAAATCCATAGTGTAAATGTAATGTAAATCTATTCTAAAAAAAATCTAAAATATATATATTTTAAATGTAGCTCTCATATTGAATTCTGTAATGAAAAATAAAAATCTTTAGTTATTTGAAAATGTTTCTGTTCAATACTAGAACCAAGGAAAAGTAGCACAGCCTTAGCCCTACCCCTATACCATAGAATAGAACAAATTAGGTATATGATTAATATCAATTTAGTTTAAACACAAAAAATTTTCACCAGGGTGTATTCTGTATTCACTAGGCAAAATGATGTTCACTATTATCAATTGTATTATCCTGAAACATGAAGACAGGACTTCTCAAAGATGTAAATACAACATTTATATCAAACCAGCTTTCTTAATTATCTACCCTAATTCTGTTTTTAAAATTTTTTTATATTCCTTCTTCAGGAAACACTCACTAGAAAATTATATATTACCATTTTCTGCTGGAGAGTTTTATGCATGTTTAGATTAGTCACTTAGTCACAACTGTTACAAAATTCTGGTGAGGAAAAGCTATTTGTGTCTTTGTTGTAGTCTGCAGACAGTATCATTTTCAGAAGCATATCCTCTTCTGAAGATACGTTTTTGGGGGCTGTCAGAAGGCACGTGTGGTTGGTGATTGGATTCACCTCCAAGACAGACTATAATGGAAATATTTCACAGGTTTATTGCACCAAAGACTCATTAAGATTCTTTCCTGAAGTCATAATAAGCTGCTGTTTTTTTAATTGTCAGTTGAAGATATTGGATAGGACACTGATTAGGAGTTCAAAGAGATGTAATTTAAGATTTTGCTATACCTGTCACGTTGTCTTGAATAAATTATTTCACTTCTTTGGGCATTGGCTTATGCAAATTATCTGAAGGAATTGTCAGGTTCAGCTCTAAAAGTAAAATAAATATAAGATGGTACATTAACCAACTTATCTTTTTATTATTTTAACATCTTAATTATCAGTTTAATTTTTTTCTGCAGGAGTAAAATTTTGATGTGTTCCCATCCCAGTTCTACCCACCACACACTGTTTTAGATTACTTTTTTTTTAACCACACAATCTTTTATTTATTTTCTAGAAATTTTATTAAACAGATTCCATGGTTAGGATCCTCTGCTGTACATTACTGGGTGTGATTTTGAATGTGTGCTGGTTAATTTTATGTGTCAGACTAAATTACACCACCAACTTTGCTAGGTCTTTAACCTGTCAAGTACAGATCATTGGACTTCTCAGCCTCCATAATTACATGAACCAATCGTCATCCATAATGTCTATGTCTTTGTCTTTTTCTACACACACACACACACACACAGACACACACACACACAGACACATGTTCTGTTTCTCCTGGAGAACCCTGACAAATAGAAAATGACATAGAGATGGGTCAGGTGGACAATTTTTTGTTTGTTTGTTTGAGTTGGAGTCTCAATCTGTAGCCCAGACTGGAGTGCAGTGGCATGCTCTTGGTCACCGCTACCTTGACCTGCTGGGCTCTGGCGATCCTTCTGTCTCAGATGGACAATTTTAAACTCTCATGGCATGGTCTTCTTTTTCAATACATAGCCATAGCCATTCTCTTTTTCATCTAAGGCCAGGTGAATTTGAAGAGTGAAGGTGCAGCGATCTCAGTTCTTTCTCCAAGCTATTTTAGCTATAATAAACAAGTTAAATAATGGGTAATTTGAAGTTTATTGGCATATATTTTAGGTTAGCACATCATATTCTTTCAATCTTCAATAGAGGGATAGCTATAGGAAATGGTACCTGAGCTACAAATGGCCCCCAAATTGTCCTAGAAACATATAAAACAGGAGGCAAATATAAAACTTAACTCAGCATCTCAAGCCTATCACAGATTGTCTCAAGGAGCTGATCAGAGTGTGTGCATGTCTCATTTGATTCTTGAGTATGTTTGTGAGCACATGTACCTACAACAGAATGTTTGGCAGGATCTGGATCACACAGCATAAAATATTCAATGATAATTACTTGACAATCTGTTGCTATGGTTTTTTATTCTTTGAGGCTTTCCCCAATTTGACTCACTAGTCTATTCAGAAAAGAATGGATATACAATCTTGGTCTAATTATTTCTCCAGAGTGAAAACTTCCTACAGAATATGTCTGGCTATAAACAATAACTATTTCCTTTGATATAATTCATTGCTGCTACTACATGATCTCATTTGTATTTTTAGTTTTATTAGTAATTTTAAATTCTCCATCCAGGGAAGTGTAAATGTTCTCCCATGCCTCAAGAGAGAACACAGAAGGGTTTTATATCATGAATAATAACAATGGGTTTCAAAGATATAGAGCTCTACAGTGAGGAAAGAAGAGGACTTTTGTGCTTCCTGCACAATACTGACTCCTAGAAGATAAGTCAATACTCCGAGCTGTTGTAGGGAAAAGGTTATCTGCAGGAGAAAGTCACTACCTGGTTATCTCAGAGTATCTTGACATTCGGAGCTCTCCCTTCAGTGAAACCTCTGATTTCATCTACTTCCTCCTGGCAAGAGCCCCTGGGTCTTAACTTGTAAGAACAGGACTATCTGTATACTACAGAAACTGATGCCAAGAAAGATAGAGAGAAAAAGAGCCTTTAAATTTTTTTTGGAGAAGATTAGAGTACTGTGGACCCTTTGACTCCAAGAAAGAAGCAGAGGTCGCTGTCTCTATAGGGCCTGCACAGATTCTGCTGTGACTTCCCTGTTGAGAAGAGGAAACAACAGACTTGTGGGATCCATAAGAGGATCAAACTCCAGATCCAATGAAAAGCTGACCTGGAGGGTCTCTTTCAGATGATAGCTCAGATGCACTTACTACTGAGAGGGTTTCCTTGTCCCTTGGCTGGGCAGCTCTGACCTCCTAAGGCCACTGATGACTCTTTGTTTGGCATGTAGGTGTCACTGGGGGATCCCAAGGAGATGCCCCAAGTCCCATTCATCCTGAGATATGTATATATATTTATTCATTTTAAAATTTAAATATTAAAGATGTAGGGTACAATTCAGGGTTAGGTATATGAATGTTCATTATGCAGGTACCTTTGTTGATGAGGTGTGGACCCCTCCACCCCTGGTAGTTTCCCACTACTGCCAATCCCTTGTAATATTATGATAATTGCTCAAGGTCTGCTTATGAGTAAGAACATGTGGTACTCGGTTCTTTGTCTGTGATAAATCATTCAGTATTATAGACTCTAAATCCATCCAAGTTGCTGCGAAGTTCATAATTTTGTTCTTCTTTATAGTTGCATAATATTCCATCATGTATGTGTACCACATCTTTTTTATCCAGTCCAGTTTTGATGGGCAGCACGGTTGGTTCTATGTTTTTTCTGTTGTGAATAATGCTGCAATAAATATGTGTGTGCAGGCATCTTTTTCATAGAGTGATTTGAGTTCCTCCAAGTATATTCCCAGTAGGAGGATTGTGGAGTCATATGGAAGGTCAATTTTTAGATCTTTTAGTAATCATCAAATTGTTTTCCACAGAGATTGTACTAGTTTACATTCTCACCAATGGTATAGAAGTGTTCTCTTTTCCCTGCATCCTCTCCAGCATCTGTTGTTTTTTGAGTTATTGATTCGACAGTGTAGGTCTAACAACTCTCCACCTATTGTGGCAGCAGGGAGGAACCACTGATAGATATTTTATTTTAGAAAGCTGACCAACCAGGCAAGGTTAGAACAGTTATGGAGCAAAGCAAATCACGAGAATTAAATTTATGACCACATTTCTATTAGCACAAATTCAGTGCTGTCCACAGACAAAGTTATATTCTCAAACAGGACTACCTTATTATTTTATCGTTGATTCTCTTTTCTTGGAATAGTAGTTAGTAGAAATAATATATGTATAGATGGTTTCTTGATTGGCCATAGAAGCAATTATTCTTTTCCTACACTATTCAAGGAAAAAAATTGTTCCAAAAAGCTATAACCCTGATGATATCACTGTGTTCAGTCAGCATGTGACAGATAAACACATAAGCAGTGGAGTAGGATGGGTATAAAATATGTGTGACTTATTGTTAGTAACTCCAAACAATGACAGTATTTTGCCTCTACTTTGTAAAAGAAAATAAAGTTCCTATTACTTTGGACTAATAGAAAAATATTTTGAGTAAGACACAGTCAGGTGCTGCAATGGCAGTGGGATATAATTATAATTTCTACTGTTTTCTTGCTGATCTTATTTCTTTCTTTCAATTTTTTCCTCCCTTGCCTGTCTGTAATACAGTTTGAACATAAAGTCTCAGCTTATCTGCCACTCCCTGAGGAAAGGTTTAAATAATCTCTGTGTTATTAGGGACTCAATACATTTAAATGAATAGCTTTCTCTCCTACTCAGGAATAGTTACATCAGAAAATTAATCAAATAATTGAAAAGAACTATGTTTTATGCAAAAGTGAGGATAGCATTCCAGGTATTTGTAAAATTATACCATATAAAAGATCCCACATTTTTAAGAGTAAAAATCATGATACAAAACTGTATGTACATTTTAATTTTAATATGACAACAATCTACACATAAGAAAAATGGGGAAAAAAGAAGACATCTTCTGTAAAAGGTTATAACTTTTCCTTTTAAACTTTTCCTTAAGCTATTTGTATAATTATTTGTTCTTTGTACACACACACACACACACATATACACACACTTACAAATTTAATCTGAAAAGAAAACAAAACGAAGGTATCCCAATAGAAAAGATTAAGGGCAGGATAAAAACTAGACTTCTGAGTGAATTTTTTTTTCATTTTTATTTTAGTCTGCATTACAACAATGACTTCCTGTTACTTTTAATGGCACAGAGTATCTTAACCTTTGTTGTAAGGATTTGTTAATCAGATGCCTGATATATTCCACCTAGCAGAACTATTGCATGCGCAATATAAATTTGACATCTGTACCCTTGTAATTTAATTAATTATCTTCTGCTTACAACTTCACAAGTCCATGGAGAACTTGCTTGGAAATCAAGTAGTGATGAGGGGTGCATTGTTGTTCAACCAATCCAACACAACCCTGGAAAAACCAAAACAGTAATTTTATAATATACTTCAAAAAAAGTATGATTTATAGGTATTCTCATCTCATGCCATTTTCTGTCAACGAGAATAATAAACTATTGGTACAGTAAGAATATAAAATATTTTGATTCAAAGAATAATGAACTTGGCTGGCAAAATTTTTTATTTATCATTCAAGTAAGTCTGTGGAATGAAATATTTCTGACTGTATCCTTTTTTATACATAAGATTCAGGATGGAACAAGCAGCAAATTCCTAATCAAAAGTCCATGCCATAAGAGATAAGATAAACAAGTGGGACCTCATCAAACTGACAAGCTTCTGCAAAGCCAAAGAAATCATCAGGAGAGTGGGGAGACAGCCCACAACTGTATATCTGACAAAGGTCTAACATCTACGATCTACAAGGAAATCAAGTGTGCTGAAAAAAACAAAATAAAACAAAACAACAAACAACTCCATTTCAAAGTGGGCAAAATATATGAATAGACACTTGTCAAAAGAAGAAATATGAGCAGCCACCAGATCTATGAAGAAATGCTCAGCCTCACTAGTCATCAAAGAAATGAAAATTAAACCCACACTGAGATACCATCTAACTCTAGTCAGGATGGCCATCGTCAATAACTCGAAAAACAACAGATCCTGGAGAGGATGTGGGGAAAGGGAACACTTCTACAATGTTGGTGAGAGTGTAAACTAGTACAACCTCTATGAAAAACAATTTGGCGATTCCTAAAAGATCTAAAAATTAACCTTCCACATGACCCTGCAATCCCCCTACTGGGAATATACTTGGAGGAGCCCAAAGCACTCCATGAAAAAGGTACCTGCACACACGTTTATTGCAGCATTATTCACAATAGCAAAAACATAGAATCAACCATGCTGCCCGTCAAAATTGAACTGGATTAAAAAGATGTGATGTATATACATGATGGAATATTACACAGCCATAAAGAAGGACAAAATTATGAACTTCACAGCAACTTGGATGGACTTAGGGTCTATAATACAGAATTGTCACACATAAACAAAGAACTGAGTAACACATGTTCTCACTCATAAGCAACCCTGGAACAATTATAATACTATAAGAAAGGGATTGGCAGTATTTGGAAACAGCCGGGATGGGGGGCAGGGTGGGTGGGATTGGCAGTAGTGGAAAACTGCCAGGGGAGGGGGGGCATACCTCACCAACAGGATAACTGCACAATGAACATTTGTGTATCTAATCCTGAATTGTACCCCACATCTTCAAAAAAAAATTAAAAAAGAAAAAAAAGATTCAGGATAATAACAAATGTTTATGTTGTGCTAAGCATAGGCCAAGTACTGTTCTTAGAGCTTTATATATACTTACTCATCTAAACCTTATAATATGCCATATGGTAGCAAGTGTTATGATATTTATTTTCGATATGAGTATTCAGAAATAGGAATGTTGACTTACTTGGCCAAGGTCACACAACTGGGCAGTGGTTGGAATTCAGGCTCAGGTTGCGCTTATAAAATTATACTCAGAATCTGCAGTTTGTTTCTTATCGATGAAAAAGAAATTAGCAATAAAGCTGACATTTTTTGAGTGTTCCCTCTGTGCCAGGTGTTTTCTAAGCAATTTGCATGTAATAATTCATTTAATACTTTCAACAGTCCTTTGTGGTATATTAGCTCCATTTTAAACATAAAGAAACTAAGGATCAACAAGTAAGTAACTTGTCCAAATTATAAAGTTGGTAAGAGAAAGACAGGATTCAGGTAATTAGACTCCAAGGCCTAACCGCTTTACCATTACTCCTCATGTTCAGTGGGTTAATCAATCATCAACACTCAATGAACCCTTATGAAATTCATAGTTAGACTGACAAGTACTCCTCTCCTGGGATATGTTATTTCCTAAAGAGTATAGTTTATCTGATAGCTTCAAGAATGAAGTCCAGGCAGCAGCATTAAGTCAGACAATTTAAAGTTCAAGAATCTGAATATCAGATGATTGATTATTTGCCATGTACTCTGAAATGACCACAGATGTAAATCTTGCACTCTTTGCCAAAGCATTCTTGGACTTATTAATAATGTTTGACTCTTTTTCCAAGACAGGCCAAGCTTATTTGATAACTATCTCTATCTTTATGGATTGACAGTGTTGATGGTTGATGTTATTTTTCTCAGTAATCGAACTCTTGGGCACGATGGCATCATGCTAACTAAACACAGTATAATTTATTCATGAACTTTGTTGAACACTGGTATTATAGATTTATTATTTGGGGAAAAAGCTAATGATGAGAGTATGGAGATAACTAATTTAAAAAATAGAATGAAAAGAAGTTAGATTGAGAACTAGTTGTCAGGATTTTGGCACCAAACCAACCGGGTAACTTGATGTCTTTTTGATTTCAGAATTGTCACACATAAGCTGGTGAAGTTGATAATCTCAGAGGAACTTTCCATTTCTAAAATCTAAGTACTTCTTATAAGATGTATACTAGTATAAGATCATCCCAACAAGTAAGGACTGGCAGTGGTGGTGAAGGAGTAGAGTATGGAGCTGGAAAGTAGAGGAGCTGGTGGTCATTTGTAGATTCAGACATAAAATGAACAAGTGCTTTACAAAGTAGACAAGATCATTGGAAGATTTTATAGTTTAGAGATGTCAATATTTGTACTATATTCATTAAATATCAGAGTATTAGCTACTATTACAATTTACATAAATTGCAAGGAAGTAAAATACTTGTGAGAAAAAAAATTATTAATTATTGATTTTACCATATGTAAAACGCTAGCATATGAATAGTCTCATAGAGTAGTGAGGAGCTCTTTGCTTACCTTTTAAGTATAAAACAAACCGAGCTCGGTGGCTCAGCCTGTAATCCTGTACCTTGGGAGGCTGAGGTGAGTGAATTGCCTGAGTCTGTGAGTTCGAGACCCTCCTGGGCAACTTGGTGAGACCTCATCTCTACAATAAATTAAAAAACTAGCTGGGTGTGGTTCCGCGTGCCTGTAGTTCCAGCTACTTGGAAGGCTGAGGCGGAAGGATGACCGGAGCCCAGCAGGTCGAGGATGCGGTGGCCGGGAGCAGCCACTGTGCTCCAGTCGGGGCGACAGAGTGAGACTCCAACTCAAAAAAAAAAAAAAAAGTATAAAACATAGCTAACTATTCTTTCACAACAGGAATGAATTGATATCTATCTGTCTGGCTGTCTATTTATCTTCTAGACAGGCTTTGGACATGGGAACTCATAATCTACAACTAATAACCTAGAAACCCTGCAGCACCTCCCATCCAAAGATCTTACAAAGAAAAAAGACTCTCAAAGTCCGACTTAACATCAATTATATCAGGAGATGGAAGAATGCCTTAGAGGCCCTTGCTACACTTTAACTCAATGTTCACTTTTATTAGATTTTTTTAACTTCAAGGTACCTAATAGTGTTGATGGACCCATTTTATTTTAGTTAAGTTTACTTGAAGAACAAAAGAAAGTTGAAACAATGTCCTTCAATTAGTAATTTAAAAATATTTTTCAGTAATTCTGTTGTAAAGTCATAGGGCTTTAGACATTTATTGGTTTTCAAATGTTCTCTCCAATCTTAAAATATTACTACTCAGACTCTGCTAATTTTCTGCAATGGATCAGCTAATAATTTGAGAAGTCTGATGTTATCATTTCATTCGAATCCTACCTTTAACAGGCTCTCTCTCTTAAATGAGAATCTCCAATTCTTTTTTCTTCTTTTCAATAAACAAGCAAAATTTATTCTAAATGGGAAGGAATAATAAGAGAAAGGTAGTATCAAATAAATAAGTCGAAGCTGTTTGACTAACTAAATTCATATTTCTAAACTAGAAAGTCTACTTTTAATTATCTTTCATATATTTCTTGAAAAATATATCATTTATTTATTTGTTCAGAATATAGATCACCAGACATTTTCTAAGTTCTAGGTAGTGCTTGGTAATTGGTAAACACTAGTAAACCGCAAATAATATTACTCCTTTCTGGAGCTTACACACTGGAGGGAAGAAGAAAAACGAACAAGTAAACAAATAGTGATTTTTATTTTTATTTTTGAGTTGGAGTCTTACTTTGTCGCCCAGGTTGGAGTGCAGTAGCATGCTCACAGTCACCCCAGTGTCAACCTGCTGGGCTCTGGTGATCCTTCTACCGCAGCCTTCCAAGTAGCCATAGGAACTACGGGTGTGCGCCAACACGCCTGGCTAATTTTTGATTTATTGTAGAGACAAGATCTCGCCAAGTTGCCTGGGCTGGTCTCAAACTTGCAGGCTCAGACAATCCACAAGATCATTGGAAGTACTGGGATTATAGGCCGAGCCACCAAGCTCAGCCACAGATAGTGATTTTTTAAATGAGACTTACAAGCACATCAACTAGCTTCCACATTCAACTCTACCTCTTTGGACTTCAGTTTTTCTTATAATTTTCCCCTAGGCTCCTTCAGAGTCAGCTCATGGCTTGCTTCCAATGATACAGATAGGTTTCTGTGCTCACCATTTTTTAATTAGCTTATGTGTAAAGAACTCTAGAGATAGAGACCTAATGGGTGCCTCTCCCTCAAAAGTCCTGGTGGCTCCAGAAGAAAATAACAGAAACTCTACAGTGACCCTGCTATCTCTTGTGAATTTGTTAACTAGAATTAGATGATGTTTGATCAAGGGTAAGCTGTTGGAGGCAAGGAGTTAGTGGCATTTATTCAATAAGGTATGGGCAGGCTAGATGAGGTCTGTCTGTGGGTGACAGGAACAAATCAAGATGGTCATAATCAGTAATCGGTGTTACAGACAAGAGTTGAGTGACCGAGGCAAACTGAAAAGAGAAGACAAAGGTGGGAATTGAGGTTAGCAACTAAGGTCAGAAAAAAATGGAAGGAAAAACCAAGTTTGAATAGGTCAGAGATCTCAGTAGCATGTGTAAAAATTTGACCTCTGTGTCAGAATTCTTCTATTCTAGTCCACTAAGCACATAACAGTAGGCCTGTGAGCAAGACTGATCAAAGTCACTTTCTGATCGTGTAGACATCACTGAGTAATGGGACAGCAGATAATTAAAAACAACAACAAAAACTAAACTTAAGTTCAAATCCTGCTCCACTAATAGTGTCACAGTGAAAAGTTTAATTTATATCTATGAAAATCAGTTTTTTCATCAGCAAAATGAGGATAGCACTTCCTCAAGAGAACTTTATTTGGCAATTAAACTAGGTCTATACAATGAAGTGTCCCCAAGCTTAAATATGCTATACCATACACATTTAAAATTACCTATTAATGTGACATTATTTCAATTGAGAATTGAGAATACTTCTTTTAGAAGACAAATTATCTCCCCTATTTGATTTACATAATGCTTAGATACTTTTAGACAATTGAGATTCCTATTAAAAATTCTAGTTGTATCAGTGATCCTCCTCCTTCACCTCTTCCTCCAACATTTTAAATTTATTTTAAAGATGTGGGGTCCAATTTAGGATTAGGTATATAAGTGGACAGTTGACAGGTAAACTTTAGATCTCCCTTTGGTCCCCACTTCACCTGGTTTGAGATCATGTATGCTTATTGATGTTATGTGCCCCTGCCTCCCCTGGCAGTTTCCCACTGCTGTCAATCCCTTTCTTATAGTATTATGATAAATGTTCAGGATCCACTTATGAGTGAGACCATGTGGTACTCAGGTCTTTGTTTCTGTGATAGATCACTGAGTATTATAGATTCTAAATCCATCCAAGTTGCTGCAAAGTCCATAATTTTATCCTTCTTTATGGCTGTATAGTATTCCATTGTGTATATGTACCACATTTTAAAAAATACAGTTCAGTTTCAATGGGCAGTATGGTTGGTTCCATGTTTTTGCTATTGTGAATAATGCTGCAATAAAGTGTGTGCATTTTTATAAAATGATTTTAGTTCCTCTGGACATATTCTCAGAAGGGGGATTGCTGGGTCATATGGAGGGTCCATTTTTAGATTTTTAAAGGAATCATCACACTGTTTTCCACAGAGGTACTAGTTTAAACTCCCACCAGCAGTACAGAAATGTTCCCTTTTCCTTTCACCCTCTCCAACATCTGTTGTTTTTGAGTTATTGGTGCTGGCCATCCTGACTGGAGTTAGGTGGTATCTCAGTGTAGTTTTAATTTGCATTTCTTTGAACATTAGTGAGCCTAACATTTTGAAAATGTGTCTGTTAGCTGTTCATATATCTTCTTTTGAGAAGTGTCTGGGTTTTTTTTTTTTTGGTCAAGATATCACTCTGTTGCCCAGACTGGAGTCTAGTAGCATGATCATGGTTCACTGCATCCTTGAACTCCTGGGCTCAAGCAAACCTCCTGCCTCAGCCTCCTTAGTTGCTGGAAATACAGGTG
The DNA here is from genome assembly GCF_000164805.1 of Carlito syrichta. Taxonomy (NCBI): domain Eukaryota; kingdom Metazoa; phylum Chordata; class Mammalia; order Primates; family Tarsiidae; genus Carlito; species Carlito syrichta. Next base: position 1,021,620 of record NW_007249815.1, on the reverse strand, counting down.
CCTGCCACCACATCAGCCTAATTTTTAAAAAAAATTTTTTGTAGATATATGGTTTTGCTATGTTGCCCAAGCTGGCCTAGCACTCCTGGACTCAAGCAATCCTCCCATCTTGACCTTCTAAATAGCTGAAATTATTGGTATGAGTTACCAAGACTGGCCCTAAGATGATTATTAAATACTGAAAAAGTTGAAAGAACTTAGAGGAGTATGCTTGGGATTCAACATGGAATTAGTAGTAAGACTCCTGGCTGTGAAAAAAAACTTGAAATTCTATATTGCCAACTGGTAGGGAGCCAGATCTGTGCACTTCTGTGTCCTCTGAAGACAGGAGAGATCAGAGTAACTGCTGTGATGGATCAGAGGCAGGGAGTGGTGTATCCTACAGAGAGAGGAACAGAGAGGGACGAGACAGCACTGGACATAAAGACACATGACCTGAGCCCTCATTATGACTTTGCTGCTCATCTAGTGTGGTCCTGTGGTTTAGTGTATTTTGCTTTATTTGTGAAATTAGAGGCTGAGACCTGGTAACCTCTAACATTTCTTCCAGTTAGAATAGTCTATGATTCTGTAAGTTAATTAGCTTCTACATTTGAACAATGCATTGTACTTTTCAGAGCATGTGGACATGTATCACTCATGAATCCTGTGTGACAGGCATGGCATTTGTTTTTATCCTTATTTTACAAATGCAGATGTAGAGACGTGAAGGTTGTGTACTCTATCAAGTTTCATTGTTGGACCTGAGTCAAGGATGTAGATCCAGAAACATTTAGTTGACTTTAAAAATTATATCAGAGTTGGGTGTGTTTCCCTTTAAAAGTTCTTGGCAACTACAAATTATTTTGAACTATCATGTGAGGTGGTGGCTGCTATGGAAACTGCATTAATACGCGAAGCATGCAAAACCTGTTGCCACATCAGATGTTGCTGCCCTTTGGCTATGCTAACTTACTCATCTGTGGTTTTTTTTGAAAAATATTTCTCTCCTTTTCCTTTTGTTCTTCCTCAAACACATGCACATTATGCTTATAATCTAAAAAATATCATTTTGAATGACTCATTCTTATGAAATTTATTAAATGACTTGAGTTGGAACAAAAGATTCTAGTGGAAATATGACCTGGGAAAATAATCAATTTAAAAACATACATGTAATATTTATTTAGTATTACTGTGAGTCATATAAAAGCTAAAAAACAAAGAAAGAAAAATTAAATTCATGAGTTAGGACACTATAATTGCAAATAAATAATATTCATTGTAAGTAATAAAGATATTTAGTATGTGAGTTCTGACTAACACTATACATTTTTAAACTTGGCATACTTATGCAAAATGTTAGCACTTATAGGCATTAATGAATCTTAAAAGAGCAGTCATTGCTTTTAGATCTATCAATTATTTATTTTATATAGATATATAGTTTCTGTGGTGTTTTGAATACAGGACTTCTGTGTCCCAAATGGGACTCAACTGCTGAAACTGCCTTAAAAAATTATATAAAGCCCACAGAGCAGTAACTGACCACAGAGACAGAGAGGGGACAGAGAGCACTGGGCATAAAGATACATGACCTAAGCTCTCATAATGACTTTGCCACTCACCTAATATAATCTTGTGTACAAGTTTAGTGTATTTTGCATTATTTGTGAAATGAGGTTGCTGAGACTCAGTGACTTCTAACATTTCTTCCAGTTATAATTATTTCAACCAAAAGTACTTACTTCCTCCTACATTTACTATTCTTTGGCAAATACACATATAATTTTATTTTGAACTTTTTTGCTATCTTGCCACTAACTTGTGATGGTAAATATGACTGAAGTAGCAGCAGTCAGTACTATAATTTCTTGCTGCCAATTTATAGACCATTATAACCTACTGGTTTTCCTTTATTTGCATGTCTCTGCTTAATAATGAGTTGGATTTTTTTGTAAGCCTATTAGTTAATTATTAACTTCTATAAAATATTTATACACACATTTGGTTATTTTGTTTAGTGATTTACATTAATTATTTGTACATAAAGGGAAATATATTTTTAAATAATATGGAAAGTATTAATATGCTTATATATTAAAGATTTACATTTTTATATAGTAGGCAAATCCATCATTATCTTCATGATGTGTTACAATGATTTTATGCTTAGAAAATTATTCCTCTTGCATATATTAAATATCCATATGTATTTTACAGTTTCAGTTGTCACATTTAATCTTTCAATCAAGTTTCTATATATTCTGAATATAATACAAACTGGTAATTTTTGTCCTTTCAAAAAAATATTAGGGATGGGCGCAGTGATTGTGTCTGTAATTCCAACACTTTGGGAAAATAAGGAGAATTGCCTGAGCCCAGAAGTTCAAAGTCAGCCTGAGCAACATTGCGAGATTCTGTCTCTATAAACAAACAAACAAACAAACAAACAATGTTATTTTTTCAAACACAATGTGAAAAATAATACAAATTTTTCCTATGGATTTATGATATTTTAAATCCTGTATTAAGATTCTGACATTAGTTCTAGAGCTGCCCCATTATCTTTCTCTAGATTCTTAAGCCACCACTACATTGTGTTAATTTTTATAGTTTTTCAAAATAAATAATTATCTGGTAACATAATTCACCCTTTAACATGATTCTCAATTCTCATTTGTTTAATTTTTCCAGGTAAACCTAATGAAGTTTTTATTCCCAATAAAAATGCCCAATGCTTTTTCTTTTCTATTTCATTTAGATTGATTTATTTTCCTGACTTAAATCTAATATTTCTCTTAAACTTGAAAGAAGTCATTGTTTTACTGAAATATTGGGTATTGAGGGCAGAATTTTTTTGCACAGGGCAACTTGGATGAACAAAAGTTAACATAATCTCTTTGTTCTAGAAGAATAAATTAAAAAGACATTGGGAAAGTTGTTTTTGAATACATGCAACTTGGAAAATGAACACGGAATACATGCTTTTTTTTTTAAGAGAGTCCGTGGTTACAGTGGTAGCAGTACATAATTAATAATTTATATGGAGAGAACATGAGATGGCTAACTGGTAAGTTAATTTACTTTAGTCAACTGTAGTATTCTTAGCCTAAGAACAAGCAGATTCTTTACCTTGGGAAATTCACTTGCATTCTAGAATGTAATGCAGAAATATTTTTTGAAAAGCCTCTTCCCTAGAAGCTTCTCCCCCAAACCACTTCTTATCCCCAATCATACTTACGTCACAGAGATTTGCAAAGGACAAAGTCCAACAACTACTGTATTGCATTTTCTTATTCCTAATGAAGGAAGGAAATTGACATTTTAAGAAAGTACATGCATATGAGGCAGTGAAATATCAGGTTCAGCTAAAATTTGAAGTCTATCTTTCTTATGTACTGGTGGTTTGGTGATGAACAATTGCTAACCCAATATTACTGAGTTTTCTCATTTGTAAAATTAACTATAGTAATATTTTGTAAGGTATATAAGAAAGGTTAGAGGAGACAATGGAATGATGTACAGAGTGGGAATGACACAAAACATAATTGTAATAAATGTTAATCATTATTGTATACTATGATTACTGAGCAATTTTTAAGAGTGAAAATTCTCCTTAGTGTTTGGAAGTAAGCCAGCTCTCACAGTGGAATATAAAAATATACAGAACAGCTTACCAGACAAGGAAGGGAAGATCTAAACAGAATCAGGACAGAGGCAAACCTTGCTGCTCCTTTCTGAAAACTTTATGAATACATTCATGGCTGGGTGCAGTGGCCCACACCTCTAATCCCAGCATGTTGGGAGACCAACGCAGGAGGGTCTCTTGAGCCCAAGAGGTTGAAACCAGCCTGAACAACATGGAGAGTCTCTGTCTCTAAAAAATAAAATAAAAATAAAAACTTTATTAATACATTCACAGAAAAATCAGCATTAAATGTTTAATATTCCCATAAAGGACTCTTGTAAATGATTCTTGACTAGAAGGAACTTTGATTATATTAAACTGTGTTAAATGGTGAAATATGACTATTTTTGAGACATACGACTCTAAAAATAATAGCAACAAAAGGGAGTATATTTGAAAGATCATGAACTGTGTCAAAGGGAGCCAATGAAAATTGTAGATAAGTGATAATTTTTAGATATACAATCATGAAGGTCAAAACTTAAAGAAAATTAAGAAAACAAAGTAATTAAATTGTCAATAGAAGTACTTTCAGTCAATTTGAAGAAGTTTGTTTTTTTGTATTGGCAGAGTCTAAGAGTTAAATTATTAAAGTATTGTTCTAAAATGTGTCACAAGTCCTATAAAATTTGAAATGGCTCAAAATGTATTATGGACTATAAAAGAAACAAAAAGATCTGAAAGTAATAACCAGTCAGATGATTAGGAGAGATAAATGAAAATATTGAGACATATTTTAAAATCTAAGAAAGGAACTAGCTCTGATTGTCTGATTAAGACCCAGAAAAAAACACTTCTGTGTCCATTTATCCCCAGTGACACAGCAGAAGTAGATGGCATAATTTTTGAACAGATTAATAGCAAAAAGTCAACTCAGAAGATACAAATTGTGCTACAGAATTTTCAGATAAGTTATCAACACCAAGAAGGGAAATTTATAACTCTACTAAGAGAGTCAGAGAATTATCAGGGTAAGGCAACGTCTTGAAAGAGATAAGAGATGGAAAATATTATTGTGTCTATGTTCTTCAGCTCTACATTTACTCAAGAGTAGGTAACAATGAAACAGTTGAAAAATGGACACATATGAGAAAACTCATTTTTTATGGAACTGACAATTCTATTTTTAAAGATGAATAGTAATCAAAAAACACTTTTAAACTTTTAGACAATCATAGGTTTATATTAAGAAAATGCTTTTCCTTAAAATGTGAGAGTAAATTCTCAGACTGGACAATTCGTCAGATGATCCTTCGTGAATCTGTGAACTCATTCGATGTCTGAGGAAGGCACCAGGATTGATTTTGTAGCATTTCCATTCAAACACATTTTATAGCAGGATAAGATGCTGAGAAGCACAGCTTAAAGGAAAAATAATTTTAAAAAACAGTACATTCATTTTACCACTTAATTAGTAGACATTTATTGAGTGCTACTATACGCCAGTCAGTGATGTGGGTGCTGGTTATATGATAATGTGTGAAACTGTTAATATCTCCTCAAATTTTTACATTATAATGGTCACATAAAAATGTGACAGCAAATACATTGTTATAATAATATATAATAGTAAGTCCTATGAAAATAGATAGTGCTTTTATCTACAATGCCAAATAAAGCTCAGGAGGGGAAAGTATTTCAGAAAAATAGGTCCTGTCTAAGCAATACACATGAATGTTGACTCAGCTTCTGGGATAGCTCAGCAGTACTTCCTGAGCAGTCCATGCTGCAGATTCTGTCGTGTTCTGCCCAGGGTTGACCTACCAAGCTGTTGCAGAAATAAGCTTCTGGTATTTCATAGTGAGCCTCACTCAAGGTCATGCTCCCTCCCTGCAAGCATAATGAATGGTTGATGTGGGAATGAATATACAGGCTCAGTTGCTTGTCTCATTCTGAGATAAATCTAGAGGTTCATCCCAGCGCCAGGGATCCAAGAAGGATTAGCTGAGGGCTCAGGTCACTGCACTGTGGGTCAGTTTCTTGCTCTATCCAGTCTTATGTCCTATCTTACTTTCTTCAGATGTGTCTCCTGACGGCATTTTCCAGTAAACTTTCTACCTAGAATTCTCTGTTTCCAGAAAATTCAGCCTAAGACATCGAGATAAATTTGGGGGCTCCTAGGGCTTCCATGTGGAGCTTGAAGAAAATTCAAAACAGTTTCTGTATGAAAGGAAATAAACCACAAAATTTGGGAGGACATTTAGAGAATGACTATACATGACACTTGCAAATAACATCTGTGGAAAACCTTTAATGAGAAACTGGAACTTGTATCTGTTAAAAAAATACTTCAAAAATTGGAGTTTACGTCTCAAAGGGCTATACACAGCTCATTATCAAGACTTTTAAATGATGATCTTTTCAGATTCTTGATCTAGGAAAATATTCACACATACAGATGAAAAATAATTTAAATGCATTTTAAAATCATTAAAAAATTTGGAGCTATTAAATTATATCCATAAAATAATCTTACAGATCTTTCTTTACTTAATAATCTAATGATAAGAATTCTTGTTATAATTATAATAGATTTCAAATTCTTTCAAATTTCTTCAAATAAAACTAGTGGTGAATTATTTGTAGAATACAAATAATACTGCTTAGGCTATGATCTGACCATTAGCATCGATGCTCCTAAAATGTGCCTGGATTACAAAATGGACAGAACCCTCAAGTGTATGTGAGGGTTTCACCCTTGGCTTTGATCTGTACTCCACACTCTGGGCATCTGAAACACATGCCATTCAGCAGCTCAGTGGATCCCACATACACAGCAGCTGCTGTTATAGGTATCCAGGTGGTAGACTATTTCTTTTTTTTTAATATGGTAGAACCGTAAGCCCTGGATATTGCTAATGTTTATGGTTTGCAGGGACCTTGAATACATTGTCAGCCTTGAAGGACTGCCTGAAGAAATTATGAAAAAAGGCTTGGGGCTTTGGAGATTATACCAGGCCCCACTTGGACACCCTGAAGGTTTAAGTTGTATTTTGTGCCACAGCTTCAACTCTTTTGTGACAGATCACAAGTTGTTGCATAAAAATTTGGTAATTTAGGTATATAGTCCTAGGAGTATAAACTCAAAGGACCAATAAAGGATCCTAGACAAATATGCAGATATTAACCAGTGTAATCGGGATAAAGGAACTGAGATCTGTTGTCCTAGCAATTTGTGACATATACAAAACCAAAAGCAACACATTTTGCAAGCTGGAAAACAGATTGACCTGTAGTAATTTACTGAGCAGACCTGAGAAGGAAGACTCCTAAGACCGCCGTGGAGCAATCAGAGAATCTCCCTCATTTAAAGCAAAGAACCATCAAAATAATCAAGAATAGACAACACCATGTATCTCTGAGCTAGGAGTGAAGAGAGATAAGCTAAACAGAAAACTGAAGGAAATTGTTTTCAAAACACTTTGATCTCTACTTCTTCTTCCTCACTATCCCACTAGTCAGAAGACAAGGGATTTTATTTCCCAGAGAAGGTATAACTAAGAGTCTTTGGAATGAGGATCGACCAGTAGGGATGATAGTGTTGCTATCACACAGAAGGTAGGGGATAGAGTGATCAGATGAGCATTGTAGGCTGGACTGAACGTCCTTCCTTCTTTCTCCTCTGAACTCCCAAAGCACTTACAAACAGATCTTTACTCATCAGGCAAGAGATTGGAAGAGAACATTCTAGGAAATATGGGCCGCTCTAGAGAAAAGAACTAAAGACACTAACCCTCTTGGCTCATCCACTTAGCCATCCTTCTGCAACTTTCAAAAGCCCAGCACACATGCTCAGTTTTTGCCCTCACATTTTAGACTGGCTTCTTCATCTCTTTTGACTCTGTCCTGATCAGTTTTAATTTCTCTTCAGTGTAGTTCTTCTTAGTGTAGAGCCATGCTTTGGAAAGAAACTCTGGTGGGAAGTTTTTAGAAGTCATAGACTGCTCAAGCCCTTTTCAGTTTCTCTTACTATAGGTTCTTAGCTCTTCCAAAAATTGGGGAGGGCATTGCCCTTCCCAATTGCTGTTCCCCAATTTGCTTACTAAACTTTATAATGAATAGTTGTTGGCCATTTGGGGATATTCTCCTTCTTAAGTAGGTCAGAGGCTGACCAATTGTTCCCCTCTTCTTGTTTTGGCAGAGATACTAATCCCATGTAGATCTTGACTTTGTTAACAATATCTTGACAATGTCTTGACACCTGCTTCTATTTTGAGATTCAAGGGGGTACATTGTCCCATAATTTTCAATAAGTCTTGCCCATAGGTTTTTGATTGTTATCTGGTTACTTTGTTTTTGTACAAGGATTTAAAGAAGTTGAAAAATTATGCTGCCGTTGCTGTCATGCTCCTGGAATATGCCTTGTATCATTATTTTTTAAAGTCAAGTTTATTAAGGTATAACTTACATACACTCAAACTTATCCTTTAAAGGTATACAGTGTGATGAACTTTGACAATTGTATAACTACCACCCAATCACAATACAAGAACCTTATTTATAAATTTCCATTAAAAAATGTATCTTCTCCAGGGAATAAAATCCCTTGTCTTCTGAACAGTGGGCTAGTGGGAAAGAAGTAGAGATCAAACTGTTTTGCAAAGAGTTTCTTTCAGCTTTCTATTTTAGCTTATCTCTCTTCACTCCCAGTGCAGAGATACACGGTGTTGTCTATTCTTGATTGTTTTGATAGTTCTTTGCTTTAAATTAGGGAAATATTTATAAAATTTTCAATTAAAAAACATTTATAAATTTCCATTACCTGAAGATGTTATCTTTAGTAGTCAGTCTTTTCACCCACCTCCAGTCCCTTGGTTAACACTACTCTGATTTCTGCCCCGGTAGTATTTCTTTTATCAGAATGTCATATAAAAGGAATCGTACAGTTTGTAGCCTTTTGCATTTGGCATCTTTCATGTAGTATAATGCTTTTGAAATAGATCTATCTTAATTCATGTGTTAGTAGTTCATTCCTACTTTTTTGCTGAGTTGTTTTCCATTGTATGGGCATGCCATGATTTGTTTATTCATTCACTGGGTGAAGAGTATTTGGATGGTTTCCAATTTGAGGTTATTATGAACAAACCTGTTACAAACATTTTTATACAGTTCTTTCTGTGACTATATGTCTTTTGGGTAAATATCTGAGAGTAGGATTGCTCAGTTGTATGACAAACATACAATAATATGTTTATTGTATATATAATATATAATATACTGTATCTTTAAAGGAAACTGCCTGTTTTCCAAAGTTGTCTTTACATTTATCATTTTACATTTCTTCCATATGCCCTCATTTTTTATCCTAACACAGTTATGCACCACCAAAACTAAATCTGAGGAAGGCTAAGGAAACAGGAATCCAACCCATGAGAAACTGCAAAGAAAATTCCAAGGATAGCAGCAAGATTATTTCCACATGACACCTGCACTTTTGGTTTAGAGAATAGCCAGTGTTGAAACAGGGAGAATTCTGGTATCTCCAAGGGAAAACAAAACAAAACAAAACAAAAAACAGGATCGAGAGAAAGTCTGATGAGATTGGCTTTATGGAAAATTGTTTATAGAAGTTACTGGAAGTTGTGGACAAAAAAAAAAATCTAAGAAATAGAAAACAAAATAAAAGCCATTACTTACTGAAGGAAAAGGGAACACATAATGATCATAATGTATTACAATTCTCAGCTTTGAATAATACTTTCACAGGCAGAGTGATATAAATATCAAATGCTACTTTTACTCAAAATTATAAAATAACTATATTGGTGCAAGGAAAATAAGAAGAGAGGTTGGTGATGTAAGAGAAATAAATTCTCATTTGTCATAATAGAAACTCATGGTTACTATATAAAATTTATAGCATGCATTTCGTTTGAGAGAGATAAATGCAAAAAGAAACACTTATATAGTCAAATTTGGTTGTCTCACAGGAGATAGTATAGAAGTTGGAAGTAGTGGGATAGGGAACCATACTTTATAATACTATCTACCTTTATGTGTATATATCATTTTGATAAAATAAATAATTTTGTAAGGGACAATAAAATAAGTTATGTGAAAATTCATAGTCATGATGCCAAATCAGTGATTTGTACATAGGGTTTATACATATTTGGAACTATGTTTATTCAGTGAAAATTATGAGTGTCTTATTTTTAAGAAATATCATGCTGTGATTTCTGTGCAAAGCTCCCTTAAGGAACTGTTCTATATTTCCCTATCTTAGTAACATTCAGTCAGCCACAGAGGACGGGAAATAGAACGGTCAATTGACCAATTCATTGTCTGGCCAGACTCATCATAGACTTTCTCAATAATGTGAACTGAGATAAAGACTAAAGTAAGTTAGCTGGGAGACTGAGGCTGCTACTTTGATGCATGCAAAGGCCTATTAGCAAGAAGAGAAAGCTAGACCACAGAAAGAAGCAAGTAAAACAACATGTGCATAGCCGGGCTCGGTGGCTCAGCCTGTAATCCCATGCCTTTGGGAGGCTGAGGTGAGTGGATTGCCTGAGCCTGCGGGTTCGAGACCCACCTGGGCAGGCGAGACCTCATCTCTACAATAAAATAAAAAAATTAGCCGGGCGTGGTAGTGCATGCCTGTAATTCCAGCTACTCGGAAGGCTGAGGCAGAAGGATCGCCAGAGCCCAGCAGGTCGAGACTGCGGTGGCCAGGAGCGGCCACTGCACTCCAGTCTGGGCGACAGAGTGAGACTCCAACTCAAAAAACAAACAAACAAACAAAAACAAAAACAACATGTGCAGAGGAGAAAAACCCTGAAAAGCAAAATAGAGATAGAACTAATCCCAAAGTGGTCTCTGTTTTTTGCTTTCAAAAGGACTTGATGTACCTAGTTCCCATCTTTGATATCTATCACATTAGCATCCTGAAAATAATTTCAATAAACACTGATAGTCTTTGGTATGTCATATGTACAAAGCTATGGCTATTGTATCCTACTGCCATATTTGTCTACATTTAAGTAATCCCAAAGAAGATCTTTGGTAAACAGAGAGGCAATTTTAGCTAGGAAACTTCTTCAAGGATAAGAAGGAGACAAAGAATATCTCGTGATCAAATTTTAGTCAGCTTCATGTGGAGCCCAGTGAGGCCACATCCTTGGGTATGTCCTTTAAGAACCCAAGTTTAGCAAGGATCTCTCTAAGTTAGTTTAGTCAAAATGCCCCATGCTTGAGGTCTGCTCACCCTTGGTATCTGACAAAATCCCTTACCATCTACCATTACTCAGGTGATATCGGATCCCACTGTCATGACTTCATTAGGAAACCAGTTAGGTTAGTTTAGCCAGAATACCCCCCTGCCTCTGATGCTTCTTCTTGATATTTTCCCATCCACTAAGCCTCACCCTACTCCTTGGCTATAAATTCCCACTTTTCCTTGTATTTAGAATTGAGCCTAGATCTATACTGAGGTGTCTTTTCCCTTTTTTTCTGAGCAATTTTTTCTGAGTAAAATTTGTTTTTTTCCTGCTCTAACTGCAGTTAGGCTCTGTTTTTTCTTTGACAATTGTGATGCTGTGACTTGGATAAGGTGAGGTTCATCATTAGATCCCCAGACTTCTCACTCAGGACCCCAAGTATATACCTTTGAAGACTCTGTCTTCACTCCTGACTGACTGACCAGAGATTCATTGATAAGTCTGACTCCTGAACGAGTGCTCCAGAGGAAATTTCCTTAAAGCATAGTAAGGACAAGTTTTTATTCTCAAGATTTTGAGTATACTCTAGAAGCTGGGTTAGAGTGCTATATTTTTCTGTTTGTAAGAAGCTGTGTTAGAGTCCTGGGCAAAGAGAAACTGGACTAGAATCCTAGGCTGGTTTCTATATGAAACAGAAGCTGAGTGAGAGTTCCAAGTTTCTCATAAGTGTAGCAGCACCACGAGTTAACAAAATGGGAGCTTCTCCATTTCCTGAGAACCTCCTTTTTGAGCCCCTGTTGCTTCTTTTCTTTTTGGCATGATTTTACTGAGAATAAGATGGAGCTTCTCTAGTGGCCTCTTTGGGAAGCTTAAGATCTCCCCACACTGGCTTCTCTGAGACCGCTTCTTCCCATTTCTTCCACTCCTCCTTCATCTTCATGCTACCTTCAGTCTTCCTGCCAGTTTCCTTGAATCCTTTAATGCATCTCCCTTCAAATCTCTGCCTCCTCTATCCCCTGTCCACCCTGCCAGGCTTTTACCTTTCAACGTCAGCCCTTCAGTCATTTGTACTTTAGTTCCTCTGCACCCAGTGGGATCTCTTAAGTGTCTCAGGGACCTCCAAAAGCAAGTTCTTGAGGTTGGAAAGAAAAGGAAGGAAAGGGCTAAGTGGAGACCACAGCCTTCCTAAGATTTTATATCAGGACCAGGCATAATAACTCATGCCTATAATCCCAACAGGTTAGGAGGCCAAGACAAGAGAATTGCTTGAGCCCAGGAGTTCAAGACCACCCTAGGCAACACAGTGTGACCTTGCTTCTACAAAAACTTAAAAAATTAACCTAGTGTGGTGGCACATGCATGTAGTCTCAGCTACTCAGGAGTCTAAAGCTTGGGGATCCCTGAGCCCTGAGCCTGGGAGTTTGAGCCTGTGGTGAGCCATGATCATGCCACTGCACTCTAGCCTGGATGACAGAGTGAGACACTGACTCTCTCTCTCTCTCTCTCTCTCTGTGTGTGTGTGTATATATATATGAACTTCTTCCATGTATCAGGACAGATGAAAAATCTTAGAATTCTCCTCCACAGCTGGGTGTAGTGGCTCAAGCCTGTAGTCCCAGAACTTTGGGAGGAGGAAGGAGGCGAGAGGATTGCCTGAGCCCAGGGTTTGAGACCAGTCTGGGCAACTTGGCAAGACTTCAAGTCACAATTAAAAAAAAAAAAAATTACCAGGTATGGTGGCATGCACCTTTAGCTCCAGTTACTTAGAAGGCTGAGGTGTAAGGATCATCTGAGTCCCACAGTTTGAGGCTGCAGTGGCTATGAGCATGCCGTTTACTATTGCCTGGATGACAGTGAGACTCTGGCTCAAATAATAATAATAATAATAATAAATAAATAAAAGTCTCTATCACAAATACTGGTAAAAAGCATTAGGCCTCATAATGAGCAAGTAAAGTTAACTTATTTCATCAGTCAGGAATATAATTGAGATAAAAGTATAAGCAGAGTGAAGAGGAGAGTCAATGAATTTATATAAACCAGTGAATTTTATCTTAATGGCTAAACCTGACTCATGGTTAAAATTTTAAAAGCTATATGATTTTTGTTTTGTGTCTGACTGTATATACATATGTGCAGATATATATATATATATTTATGTGTACATATAGTCTATATATGTATGCTATGTATACATATTATTTTCTTATCTCTGGATGGTATTACCAGATTAATTTATAAAATCTCTTAAAGTAGATGTATTCAAACTGGCTTAAAGATAAATAAATGCTTGTATAAATCAAATATTCATAAAACTCCCAGAGATATAGAAAATAACCCAAATGGCTTTCAAATTCACATGACTTGGGTAAATCCTTGGTAAATAAGATTAGTTTAATATTGTTGGTTTAATAAAAACAGCTGAGTCATTTGCATTTTCAGCATTATATATGAGTGTATATGTTTATTCTACTTAGGTTTATAAGTCAAATAAGGTTAATAATGTTTTGACAGACAAACAATCCACAAAATATTCTTTCTAGTTGTCAGTGTAAAAGGAGGCTACTAATGGTAAAAAGTTATAATCAATATATGTAAATAAAACTGAAATAATGATGAAGAGAAACAGCTCTGTATGTAAAAAATTCAAGAAAAGTAAGATATGTTTTTGATAAGGAAAAGTAAGAGGTATGCAGGATGTGTTTTTGTTTAAATAAAGCACAAGTGATTTTATTCACAGTGGAGCCCATGGAAAAAGACTGTCATCAAACCTTCTGGATTCTATAACAGCCATTTATTGGAAATTATTGGAAATTCTACATTTTGCTGACTGGGAATCCGATAGCAACTGGCATAACTCTGGTGAATGTATTCATTGGTGAAGCTGAATTAACAGAAACTTTGGAACCCAAAACACTGGGAATATTACAAACATCCTTTATCAAGATGGTTTGCCTGTACTTTCTGTGATGGTCCTGAAAAGAACTATGAAAGGACAATGGCTATCCTTCAGATTGAAGCCGAATAAGCTGAATTAAGTTAAAGGAGCTGAAAGTCCAAAGGTTAATGAATGAGAGAGGAGATGGACCCTGGTATCAATATGTGACCCTTAATAACACGCTTATTGATCATTCTTCCAAAAACAACTCCTGAAAACCAATAATTTACCCCTCTAATACCAAGTATATTCTCTTTATTGGAAAATAAATAGTAAACATCTTCTGCATTTTTGCTGTGATGAGTAATAGAACTTTTTCCATTACTGTTTCTCAGTGTTGGTTTAGATTAAGACTTTTGACTTTAGAGTTTTGGTTTTCTCTTTTAAGATTTGAAATGTACTAATAAAAACTGGATAAAAAATAATTTCTAAAAAAATCATATCCTAAATGAAATCTTGTTCTAGAACTAACTTTGAGATTTCCTGGTTGGTCCCTGGGAAATAGCAGAAAATTTATTCTTTCACCTCGTAAAGAAAAACATTAAAAATAATTTGGGGCTGAACGAAGTGGTTCATGCCTGTAATCCCAGCACTTTGGAAGACCAAGGTAGGAAGATCACTTGAGCCCAAGAGTTCAAGAGCAACCTGGGCAACATAGCAAGAACTGTGTCTACAAAAAGTTTTTAAAAAAATAGCATATAGTGGCCATGCCTGCAGTCCTAGCTACTTGGGAGGCTGAACCCTTGAACCCAGGAGGAACCCTGAGGTGGGAGGAAGCATTGAACCCAGGAGTTCGAGGATGTAGTAAGCTAATGATAGCACTTCTGCACTCCAGCCTGGGCGACAGAGGGAGCCCCTGTCTCTAAAATAATAACCAAAATAATTTGTTTGTTTAGTATGTTAAATATAGTAAAATAAGAAGTGATGCCTCACCTTTTCTGTATTATATTTGCATAGATAAATATTAATATAATCATTTCAGAAATTATATAAAGTTTACAGAAATTTGTCAATATTCTTGCTGTTCAGGATATTTCCTGGTATAGTGTCATCAGTCATAATAATGTTGTATGCCACAGAAATAACCAGATTTCCTTGTCAAATTAATTCTTATGAAATCTTTAATTATGGTCATTTTAAGTTCTTTGTCATCTGTATAGTTTTTGTTTCACTCTGATTACTTTCTGAAAGCATTTTCAATCAGCTATAAACCAGAATGCTTTATGATGGCATTCCTTAAGTAACTTTGAGACCATACCACTGACTAAGAACTTGCAGAACAGAGTGGAGAAGTTGTAAGGTTTATGAAACTGCTCACCTAAGATCAAGCAGAATGAGTTTTGTTTTGGAACATTGTTGGTTTTTTTAATGTTTTATTTTTCAGATTTAAGGATCCTTTTTCTCTTATACTTTTGTAAACATAAATTAAGCATTATTTTGTCTTCCTACTGATGCCTCTAGACTTTGGACCCTCTCATTGAATATTTTTCCCGTGGCAATTAGTTATTGGCATAAGCTTAATAAGAATCTGTTCTTCTTACAACAAGACATAATTAGGAATGCTGATTATATTACCAAGGCTTTAACTGGAATATCATGCTTGAGAATTATGTGCATAGAATCTGGTTTAAGTTGCTAAGGTTGATTTTATGAAGCTAATATTTATAATAAAATTATTTTTGAAAAAAATCACTTTGGTACCTGGCTTACAGGATTCCCAGTATCGGAGGTGAATAAGAAAATCACTTTCTGGCAGCACCAGGAACTCTGAGATATCTTGAAGACCTCAAGAAGACAGGAAGTCACCCAAATCTATAGGTCCACAAGTGAAGTCTGGCAGTGAGTTCTTGGCTTGGTTTCCTAGTCTCAAGAGGCTTCTAAAATCTTAATCTGAGATTCCTTATGAAAAGTTTCAGCAAAACAAACTCAGGAAGGCTCATATGACCAGTTACCATTTTTGCTGCATCTATGTAAATAAGCAGACCAAATCTAATGAGACTAGAATTACTTTGTAAACAGGAATAAAAAATGGGAGTGAATTGTAGAGATTATTTTCATGTATCAATAAAAAGTCCTTGTGGGTTTTAGTTTTTCTAGTTTTTTCTGATACATGGTTATCAATCTCCAAACTAAAATTTCCAATTTTTTTCCCACCTTCTTGACTTGAAGTCACTGAAACTTGACACTGTCTTTTTCCTGAAGCCCTGCGAGCTGAAGTTGGATGATTTAATATACTTTGAAGACATCACCAAAATAGACCATGTATGGGCAAACTTTGTGCCTGCTGTCATGTGGGCCACTCAGAAAGTTCACCCGAACTCCTGATGCCACCAAAGGCATTCAAAATACAACCAGGAAATGTGTTGGGTCATCACTGTCATCCTCTAGTGACATCTAGGAATGTTTTCACTTGGCTGTCCTCTGGACTCTCTCGCTCTCTTTTTTCCTTTTCCTAGAACTTTCTTTCACTATATGCCTGACTACCAGAACCATCCAGTAAATATCTTCTACTACCAGGTTCAACAAACAGATGGATTAGCTCATCATCTTCAATGAATAAAAGGCAAACAAAAGGAAAATGGATGTATACTGTTCAAATGAAATAAAAAATGTCTCTTCTTTCCTTTAACAAGAGGAGGGACTGACAACTTTTCTCACACTTCTCTGAATCCTCTGTCCTTGGGAATATCCCGCAAGATCCTAATTTTAGCAAGGATTCTGCTAAGTCAGTTTGCCAGAATTCCCTCAGTCTTAACATCTGATTATACTCAATTTCTAAACAAATTCTTCATCCACACCATCCTCTAGGTGATTTCTGATCACATTGGTCTGCCTTCAGCAAGAATCATAACAGAGTTGGTTTAGCCAGAATCCTCCCTTACCCATGATGTTTCCGCTTAGTAATTTTCCATCCACTAACCTCTATCCTGCTCTTTAGCTATAAATTCCCATTTTCTCCTTGTATTCATAATTTAGCACAATTCTATACAGAGGTGTCTTTCCCCTTTTGCAACAGCTCCTGAGTAAATTCTGTTTTTACCATTTCAATTATTGTTAGACTCTGGTTTTTCTTTGACAAACAGAGCCATTTACATAAAAAGACTAAGGAGAAAGATTCTATAGGACTCTTTGAAAGAAATCATTTTATTCTTGAAAAGTTAAATGGGATAAAATGTGGGAACTCTCTAGTTTCTGTTTCAGAAAAAAACATTTATATAATTGCCATTAGATATTCTGTTGTTTTGTAGTTATTTGGTAGCTGTTTACTGACTGATTTAAACTAGAAATAAGATGAGCCACGCAACTTTGTATTTTTAAATTTATTTTTAAATTTAACTGAACTATTCTTTATGTGCAGGTGAAACAGAATGTAAAGAGATTAATTTTTTTGAGGCAGCCAAGAATAGTCATCAAGCCAATAAAAAATGGTGAGTTGGTAATGATATCAAGCTAGATCTTAGTGAGTTTGCAGTTCTGTGATTAACTGAACTTAAATAGAAAACAGGCTGGTTTAGCGATGATTGGCAGAGGAAACATCATTATAGAAAAATGTAATGGCAGTTTGCCAACATCAAAGTCCAGGTATAGAATAACAATGATCCAACCAAGAAAGTATGTAGAGAATGTTTGATTTGAGTGAACTTTTATAATGTCCCTGCAATATGGATTGATGCCAGTGGAATTTGGCCCAGTGGTAACCAAGACTAGGATTCAAGGAAATGATGCCTAAGGAAGTTGTAACTGCAAAGGTGAAAGCCCCAGACAATTAGGCACTCTTATTTACAATGGGAACTTTTGAATATTTCCTAAATTTGCATAAAAGAAAGCTACCCTTTAGCAAGGGTTGCAGCCATGTAGTTTTCACATTATATATCTTAGGTTAGCACAGTATCCATGTAGCAATGGTGGTCTCTTTTTTTTCTTTTATTTTTCTTTCAGTTTCTATATAAATGAAAACAGGGAAAACTCAGATTCTATTTTCCAAATTGTGTAACTCTCCCCCTAAAGCTTGGTGCTGAGAAGTGCCATGATTGTATTTCTCCCCCAATAATTACAATATGGCACTAATTAAGTTAAAATTAAAGAATTATTTAATACAATTGCCTTAGTACCTTTAAGGAATTTCAGATTATTTAACACAGAAGGTATGTCATAGGAAATCTTGCTTGTAACTTTGTAATTTGCTTGCACAAAGGTGTTTTTTTTGTTGTTGTTGTTTCTTTTTTTTTTTCAAAACCTTCATCTTGTGAGGCCTCTGCAGGTTTTTATGAACGTTTCTTGAGAGCTTGTTTGCAGGTTCTAGTGGGGAAGCACAGTTGCCTGTATACCCTTGACTGAAGAACATTCCTCCTCTAACGGAGATGGTCATCCTTTTTGACCAAGTGCGCAGCTTGGGGAAGGATACACATGCAGCTATGAGGAGGAAGAGGACACTCCCCTAGCCAGCCAGATCAGCTGAATCAACCCTGGTGATCAATGGGGTGACAGATGTCACAGCTAGATCGCCCTCACATTCATTTTTTTGAACATTTCTAATCCATATACTCCATCTCTTTTAACTACATTCTGTCTCCATCTGAATCTGCTAAAAACTTCTTGCACATTAATGACACAGTCAAAGACAGAGGAAATTTTGTTGTTAATATTGTTTATATTGCAAAAATAACAAGCATTTATTAGAAGAAAATAGAAACTAAACCAAAAGGAAAAAATCAACTATAATTAGAACACTAAAAAGGAAAACACCTTCCCCCCCAAAAAACAAAACAAAACTAATACCATTTTGATGTAAAGTCTTCATGCTTCTTATAAACACATAACTACAACATGCATAAATATTTCAATTGCAAATTAGGGCAAAATCTGCTTTCATATAACTCAATTGTCTATCATGAAGACTTTTTCATTCCTTGTTAATATAATTCTTCATTAATAAATAGAATTCAAATATGTGGATTTATCAGGTTTTTTTACTCATGTATCCATTAATGAATATTAGAGTTGTTCTCAATTTTCCCAAATAAAAGAACTCTACCATGATTATTTTCTTGAATACATCTTTGCCAACATGTGCAATTATTTCCTTTGATAAAGTATTAGAAGCAGAATTTCTTAATCAAATTTTAAATATTTTATTGTTTATGCTGCTAAAAATTTTAGAAATTTTGTACCAACTTGAAAAGTTGACAGTAAGAAAATAAGACATCTTACAGATCTAGGGCAAGCCAGAAGATCTAAAAGAAGTATCCATTCTCAAAACATTATGCATTTTGATGTATACTGTGCATTGAACCAATTCTTTTGTATTCAAACATGCAAAAGTTTACAGTTCTTTCAGAGAACCTGGTCTCATCAACATTTGGCATAACAAGCAAATCCTCTTCAAATTTAAGAATGAAAAGGGAGAAGCAGAAAAACACTTTTCTAAAAACTATTACTTCAAAGAAGAAATCAGATTATATAAGACAAATTGCTCAGAAACTTATGAAAGAGAATATTTCAAAGAAAAAAAATATAAAATGCATCTAAAACCATAGTTAGTTTAAAATATATGAAGCATTCAATTTAACTGAGTTAGAAAAAATAACTATAAAATAAAATTTCAATGGAATAGAGACAATGCATGTTTTTGCTCATAATTTTAAATTGAAAACCAATTAGAGAATATGAATTCAATTATTTAATTTATATATAAATGAGAGTTAAAAGTAAGGAGTTAATAAAGTTAAAAGATGAAATTAATGAGGTATAAAAAATGAACTAAAAAAGCAAAACCAATAGCATTTTTAAAATTGACATTAATAGGAAGAGCTGTTAGATGATTTTTAAAGGGAGTTGGACTGTAAACATTTATTTTTGCTTATTTCCATGCTCTTTACTGTATTGCAGAAAACAAAGGTCTTTCTATGAGGTATAAAATTTAGTGTCAAGAACTGGAAAGATATGAAATTTTACCCTTTTTACAAGCTAACAGATTAGTCTGCCACTGTTTCATGGAAGCTGGCAGAAGACAAGAGACTCTTGGGGTAGAGGTGAAGGACATTATTATTCAGAGCAGCAGCAACAGTATTTGCACCGGTTCTGCAAGACACAAATATCCAGGGCAATACAAAGAGGTCTTGGTGATACTGGTACACATAGTGAGGAGGGTCCAGTAAAGGAATTCTAAGCCTAGGATACCCGAACCTTTTTTTTTTTTTTTTCCTTTTTTCTTTTTGAGTTGGAGTCTCACTTTGTCGCCCAGACTGGAGTGTAGTGGCCGCTCCCGGCCACGGCAGCCTCAACCTTCTGGACTCCGGCCATCCTTCCGCCTCAGCCTTCCAGGTAGCTGTAATTGCAGGCATGCGCTACCATACCCAGTTAATTTTTGATTTAAAGTAGAGACGAATGCTCACCAAGTTGCCTGGGTGGGTCTCGAACCCGCGGGTTCAGGCAATACACTCGCCTCGGCCTCCCAAAGTGCTGGGATTACAGGCTGAGCCACCGAGTGGGGCCACACTTTTAAAGTGAGCAGTAATCCTATCTGGTCTTTGTCCTGGAGGGATACATTGCTGTCTTCTCCTAAGGGAACACATTATCTCTGTTATTTACTACATAAACATCCTTGAAAATATAATTTGAAATAAAGTCATTGAGTGCCTTTATTGCAAGATTTGTAGAAATGTGAGACCTACGGAAAGCTGTCTCCTAGTAAAAAGAAGAGGAGGCACCATTATCAAATGAGCTTTGTAGGCTTATGAAGAAACAGTTGTGATTTTGCCAGCATTTTCTGAATGTTCTCCTGTTGAATCACCCACTTTGATGCTGAAGGCTACTGAGAAGATTAGCAATGGTTTCTTATAATTCCTTGCTTCCTGATTTCTTGAATCTAACAGATCTTTGCTACCTCTTCCAATGCAGATTTTCAGACTGTTTTGTAAGGTTCTGCTTAGTGTGTCTTCTGTTTTGCTGACCAAACTCTGCCCAATACGATAGATAATATAAGAAAGTGATTCAAACTCTTACTGATGGGAACATGGAATTTGCTACTAGAAGGCCATAATGGCCTCATCATCAGAGGACTGATGGACTGGTAGTCAAAAGAAAACAATGGCAAATCAATATTTGAAAGAAATAAAGTGTCTATTGAAGACAAGGCTTTGAAAAGCTTACCAAAAGAAAAATGTTACACTCAGGGCACAATCAGAGAACCAAAACATTTTATGACTGCTTTTAAAAATATATTTTTTACTGGCATTCAATTCCTGAACAAAACCCAAAACCCACAGCTCATAAGAGAGAAAATAGATAAGTGGGACCTTATTAAACTGACAAGCTTCTGCAAAGCCAAAGAAACCATCAAGAGAGCAGGGAGACAGCCTACAGACTGGGAAAAAGTATTTGCCAACTCCAGGTCCGACAAAGGCTTAACATCCTGGATCTACAAGGAACTCAAACATGCTGAAAAGAAAAAAACAAACAACCCCATTATAAAATGGGCAAAAGATATGAACAGACACTTCACAAAGGAAGACATCCGAGCAGCCAACAAACACATGAAGAAATGTTCAACCTCATTAATCATCAGGGAGATGCAAATCAAAACCACACTGAGATACCACCTAACCCTAGTCAGAATGGCAATCATCAACAACTCAAAAAATAACAGCTGCTGGAGAGGGTGTGGTGAAAAGGGAACACTTCTACACTGTTGGTGGGAGTGTAAACTAGTGCAACCTCTGTGGAAAGCAGTGTGGCGATTCTTAAAAGCTCTAAATACCAACCTCCCATATTCCTGGAATATATCCTGAAGAACACAAATCACTCTATAAAAAAGATACCTGCACACGCATGTTTATCGCAGCATTGTTCACAATAGCAAGAACCTGGAAACAGCCATGCTGCCCGTCAAAAGAGGACTGGATTAAAAAAATGTGGTACATATACGCGATGGAATACTACGTAGCCATAGAAAAGAACAAAATCATGAATTTCGCAGCAACCTGGATGGAACTAGAGTCTATAATACTGAGTGACCTCTCACAGAAACAAAGATCCGAATATCGCATGTTCTCACTCATATAATGGACCTTGAACATCCAATGCAATACTATAAGAAAATGACTGATGGTACTGGGAAACTATGGGGGGGAGGGAGATGGGATTAACAGTAGCAAATATCTGTCAGGGGATGAGAAAACACCTCTTATCAACAGGGTACCTGAATGAAACGTAATTGTACACCTAACCCTTAACTGTACCTCACAAAACCATAATAAAAAATACTGATTAATGAAAAAAATAATATATATATATATATTTTTTAAGCCGGGCTCGGTGGCTCAGCCTGTAATCCCGCACCTTTGGGAGGCTAAGGTGAGTGGATTGCCTGAGCCCAAGGGTTCGAGACCTGCCTGGGCAGCGATACCTCATCTCTACAATAAATAAAAAAATCAGCTGGATGTGGTAGCGCATGTCTGTAATTCCGGCTACTCGGAAGGCTAAGGCGGAAGGATCGCCGGAGCCCAGCAGGTCAAGGCTGCGGTGGCCGGGAGTGGCCACTGCACTCCAGTCTGGGTGACAGAGTGAGACTCCAACTCAAAAAAAAAAATTATATATATATATATATATAAGCAACTTGTAGATACAGAGGAACAGATATTAAAACAAGAAATAAGATTTGATTATTAAGGTTGCAAATTTAAAAGAAAAATTGAATTCTTAGTTTTGCTAGGTCTCTTAAGTAAAAGTTTGAGTGTTGATTTAGAAGGAATAGAATTCTAAAAATTGAAATGAAAGCTTTTTGATGGACTCCAATAAGTCTGAGGATTTTAAACTGTATATATCAACTGATCCTCAATTTCCACCAGAAACAGCTCATCTTTCCTGTTCAAGGACATTAGCCTCCCTTTTCCTAAAAACTCTAAATGACTTCTATGAAATGTCCTTTGTAAGGCAATGCCAATTCTTTGTAAGACCCATCTCCACTACTTATTGCTTCCAGATATATAATTCAGGAATGAGCACAGGAGAAGTTGGAAATAATTATAAAGTCTAACCTAGGAGTAAGGTAGGGACCCCTTCCCCCACCAGCCTAATAAAATGAAGGCCTTCCTAGGATAGAGAAAGGCCTTCCTAGTACAGTAAGATAAAAGCTTTCCCAGGATAATAAAAAAAGTCCTTCTAGCACCATAAGATAAGAGCTTTCTTAGTGTGATTTATGCTAGAAAGGAATGTAGTCCCCAGTAGTGCACATGTGTATCTCCTGCAATTTTGAGCTGTAAAATACCCAATTAGAATGTATGTTACTAATATGAAAGCCTTATTGGGGGGACAAAAAAACTAAAAATGTAACAAAGACAATGGTCCCCTGCGCTCAGCCTTTGAATGGGAATCTGCTGAGCTGGTGCCAGTACGAATAAACACCACTTCCTGGCAAAGTAGCCTAGGTGTCCTGTCGCGCTCTTTAAAATTCTGCCACAAGAGAACCTAGGAGAGATAGTACACACACTGAAACAGAAGCAATATTTTCCAAATTTATATTCACAGAAACCAGGAAAGGAATGTAAGGAGAAATAACTCTAAAGTTTTATAGCAGGAAAAAAAGAGAGGGAAATACTATACTTTGTACCGGGCTAGATTATTGATATGGGTGCCTTTACTAAAGATTCTGGGATTACTTCATTACCTGAAGAAGCTGGGAGTGGATTCAATAGTTTATACAGTCTGTTGACTTAAATCTGAACATAGCAGTGGGCTAAATTATGTAAGGTCAAGGTGCAAAAACTTCCTGCAGAATAAAGAATCTTAAAGAATCTAAAATATAATGTAGACTAAAGAATCTAAAATCTTAGAGTAATTGGAATGTTGAAGGATATTTACCCTGGGAAACTCTCACTTACATCATCCCTTTACTATAACCTGAGGAGAGTTCAACAAACACTTCCTTCACCAAAGCTTTAAGCAATGCTGGTGAAGGGTAGAGCCAGTATTGTTGGAAAGCATCTTGGTGGCTCTTCTTTACAATCTGGGAAAGATTGTGACAGGTTGTCCCACTTATATGGACTTCCTGATTTTAAAGGAATAAATTATCCAAGAATGGCAGAAACAAGTAATAGCACTAAATTACGTGAGATAGGGAGGTACAATTCCCATAAAGGGCAGAAAGGTAGAGCAGAGTGGCTTGACTGAGAGAGTTTAGATCTTGAGAGTTGAACAGCCTACTAAAATTGTACTTGATTTGTATAATATATACTTGATCTGTCTATTTGAATTCTTCAAAACTCTTAGTTTAGTTATTAGAGATCTGAACTAAATTACTGCAGTGAAGACTTGCAGCCTCTTACTCAAATTCCATATCTAATCAAATCCCATATTTAAAATTTTAACTTATTTGTTTTGTGCAAAAGACATACAGATCTTGTAGACTATCAGTTGATTATCATGAAATTAATCTGGTGGTGACTCTAATTTCAGTTTGTGTCCCATAAGTGATATTTTTATTGGAGTAAATCAGTTTATCTTCTAATATTCAGTTTCCTATGATAAACATCCTCCAACATTCCATGTCATAGGGCTAGATAAAGTATTTATCTGGAAAATATATTTTTTCTATATAGTAATTAGTAAAGACCAACAGAAAGCAATTTGCTTTCATTTGGCAGGGACAGCAGTTTGCCTTCATCATTTACCTCAGGACTACATAAATTCTTCCTCTGCCTCAAAACAGTTTCTACACTGAACGGTTGCACAAGATATAAGATAGGAATCTTACTTAGTCTTAGGTGTCTGGGGAAAGTGTATGTGAATGCTCACAAAAGCAATCCAAGGGAGGCTTTCTGTATGGTTGGACACAGCCCATTCTGTGCATCAGTTTGCCTCCTTTCTTAGTCATTCCAGTGCTTGATTCCAGTGCTTGATCACATTCCAGTGCTTGATCCAGTGCTTGATCACATTCCAGTGCTTGATCCAGTGCTTGAATAAAATGACTGTAATATGAATGAAGTCTAAAAACTAAAGATTTCTTTTTTCTCACAAAGCTCCTATGCCAACCACCACAGCTAAAGAATTAACCCACCAATAGTGCAGACCAAATCTGAGTCCCCCATACAGCCGTGTTTCCTAGTGGGACTAGTGAGCCATTCAGATGTGGAATGATTACCTTGGACCTCTGCCATCCTAGAAGGGAAGAAAATTTTGCCTTTGGAAAACATACGGTGGATATGAATTTCTATTTCCTCCCCCACGATGCTTTTGCCAGCATCACCACCTGCGTACTTACTGAATACCTTATTCTTTATCTTGCTATCCCACGTAATATGGCTTCTGACCAAAGAGCTCATTGTACCAAAAAAGTAGTGACTCATACCCATGAGACTTACTGGTCTTACCATGTGCCACACCATCCAGAAGCTGCTGTCCTAATAAAATAGTACAAAGGTCTATCGAATAAATTATATGTAGAAAGGTTAAAAAAACGAAGCCAAAAATAAAAACTTGCAAGTCTGAGATGCCATATGACAAGATGTGGAATATGTTCTGCTTGTGTTTGAGAGCAACAGCAAACAATATATGATGCAGTTTCTCCTATAGCCAGGGCACACAACTCTGAGAAGGAAGAGGTTGGAGGGATAGTAGTACCTTCCCGTTACCTCAAGGGTACATTTACTAAAAATTTTGTTTCTTTACTGTAATACTGATCTCTGCTGAACTGATGAGTTTAATTCTCACAAAAGTAGTTCTGTTCAACTGAAAATTGAGAATGACATTGAACCATTTTGGATTCCTTATACCACTGACCCAGTGGACAAGGCAGGAATCAGATGTCTGCAATGACTGATCCTGATTATCAAGGGGAAATAGGGTTGCATTACTGGGGCATTGCTACTGTTTCTATTACTGCTGTTGCTACCGTTGCTGCTGCTAAAACTACTAGTAAAAATTCAAGAATAACATTTGGTCACCAACAAGGTAAAGAACAGCAGTCAAGAAAGAAGTACTGGTTGAGAGACAAGGAACAAGAACGGATATTGGAAGAAGGAAGTTATAAAACTCAACTACAACCTCATGACTTGTTGCTATGTGTATTTTATCATTGCTTTGTTGACATATGTACAAAATGGCAAATGCTGACTAAAACAAAAAGCTAAAATTATACTATTCAATATGCACAGAACAAATGACAAAGAAACTATGTAATTAAGCCTTCAGGTACTGTCGTTTTTAAAGTTTGCAGTATTTGCATTTCTGAAATTATTAAAGTTTAAACCCTCACTAAGACTTTGGAGCTAACCTGTATGTGTGTGCATGTATGCGTGTGCTTGAAAAAAATATATATATATGCCAATTGTATTTTTCTCACAGATTATTGAATATAATCTGTGTTATTGTTGGTAATTATCCATATAATTTAGTGTTAAAATATAAAAGAGGGGTTTTATAGTAGGTATGCATGTTTTCTTCCTTACTTTGTTATGCATACATTTTTATGTAAAAAATTTTTTTGCTTCTTCCTTTTTTTTTCTTTGTCAGGGGAAATTAAAGTTATTGACATATTTCCAACTGCTACCAAAAGTCTTTGTTCATTTTTTTCTGAAGATCTACAGGAACAAATACAAACATTGGCTCCAAGAGAAGAAATATTCCACTCTGACTTGAGGGAGCAATAATCTGTTTTCCTGCTGCATCCTGCATTCTTTTTTTAAATGTTTTTCCAGGGAGTTGCAAAGCCCCAGAACCTTTGGCAATCTTGCCAAGAACAAATTGTGAAGTAGTTTCTGAACCCGTTACCTACTAAGATGTTATTGTTCATCTTTGACAAAATGTACATCTCTGTCAAAAATAATGCACTTCTTTCAATAAGGGGCTATGTAAGTAATTCTTAGAAGACTCAACTGCAATTATAGACTTTCTTTGGTCAAAGGAGTAAATACTGGATTGAGGTTTTGAAATATTCCTTTAAAAATTATTATTTATATGAAGAAATTAAGAGGGCACCAAATTTTTTGTACCAGTAGAGCCACTACTCTTCTGTGTTAAAATACTGTAGAATATCCAACCTGCTATGGATTTCTGGGAAGTCACAGGGCTAGATAAATTATCACAGTGTTTGGGGTAAGTAAGCTTTTTCAAGAAAAGTCACCGAACAGATATGTGAGGAAAAATGCTCATGAAAAGCATCAGGCACTGCAAACAACAGCTGCAGCTGCAAATGAGAAAGCACTGTCTCTGTGTGACAGTTTGTTTCTCAGCCTTCCCAGGGTGTGCACACAAATGACACAGATAAGACCAGAAAGAGTGTTGTTTATATCCTCACAATGTTTGCATTTATGCATGCAAGTGAACAAAAGATGGCATAGAAACACATCTGAAACACTGCTCTGTGACTAAGAACTTCATCTTATCATCAAAAGTCATAAATGGTAGGAACTGACCTCATTCATGCTCATCTCTCAGAGGCACCCTGGCAGCTCAGCTGTCGCTGCTAGACCACAGCACCTCGAAGACTGGGAATTCTGTTGATAACCCTTGAAGCCAAAAGCCAGGCCTGTTGGAGGACATCAATTTTCAGGAGCCTCTTCTGGGACAGGGACGCAGGCTGTTCGGACATAAGTAAGGGACTATTGTGGAAAGCGTAAAAGAAGGAAGGGAACTCTAGAGAAGAGACTGCTGACTACGTATTCTTTACAATCACACATGTTCCTACTGCTACTGGCATCAGGAACAATCTTGCAATTCTATTGCTATGTATCTAATACTTGCTTAGACATATGGAGTCTAATTTTTTAAAAATATGTTTTGCTATTTGATTTCTTTTAAAATCTAATGTTAAATAATGTCTATAATTTTGAGATTAAAATGTAAACTCATATAAAGAGAATAGTAACAGGACTTCATAAACATCTATGGTTCTGTCTGTTTTATATCAAAATGATGTAAAACTCTAAAGCTTTTATATTAAGTGTATAGATTTCATTGTTTTGTAATATAGTGCATTTTAGAGTACCCATCATAAGAACGTGATAAATCATGTTGGAATAAATGATTTGTAAAAATTGACATAGAATTTTTGATGAAAAACCAAACTCCATAAAATATTTAAAGAGGTTTATTCTGAACCAATTTGTGAGTGATTCAATCCCATGGCACTGTCCCAAGAGGTCCTGAGTGTATGTTCCCCAAACAGTTGAATTACAACTTGGTTTGTGCACTTTTTTTTTTTTTTTAGGGAGACAAATTACAGACAAAACATAAATTAATACATGTGAGGTTTACATTTGTTGGGCCCAGACAAACAGGACATCTTCGAGGGAGAGAAGGCTTATAAGTTATAGGTAGAATCAAAAATTTTCTGATTGACAATTGGTAGAAAGAGTTAAGCTCTGTCTAACGAATTTGAAATCAGTACAAGCAATGCTTGAGTAAAGATAAAGGAAGCTGTGGAAGCCAAGCTTCTTGTTATATAAATGAGCCTCTAAGTAGAAGATTTCAGAGAGAGAAGATGGTATATGTCTTAAAAGGTGTTCTCCACATATGCGAATTTCCTCAAAAGCTGACTTTGCAGGGTCACTTCAAAATATGTCAAAGGCATATATTTTGGAGTAAAATGTTTTTATTTCTTTTATAGTCTGCCATTTGTCATGTGTCACTAACCAGAGTCAGGTTGGAATCTGGTATCTTATTGTCAATGTTTTGTCAGTCTTGTGATCTCTTTTCCTATTAATGCTAGTCAGCTGGGCCTAAAACACCACAAGAGAGGATGCAACAAGGCGCCTCCAATCGCCCATCCCATCATGGTCTGCAATTTAGTTTTTCAGGTTTTCCTTAACCCAAAGGGGGCCTGTGTTAGTAGATTGAGAGGTTTAAAATTTTATTCTTGATTTACAGGATTTTCAGTTAAATATATTTCAGTCATATTGTATGGGTTTTTAAAATCCAAAATATTTTCTCTTTCACCTTAGTGAAAAATTATCAGCAGGAGATAACTATTGTAATTACAACAACCATGGAAACATTTCGAAATTAATGTCTCCAATCTCTTTAAAGGGCAAAGAACTTTCACATTTAAAATATTATGAAAAAAGATTGCTTAGTTTTAAGTGAAAAATTAACCATTCAAGAGCAATAATCATATGGAATATGTTAGAAAAAACTTCTACTAAAAATCAAATAATTTTGTCTTTTGGAATTAATGAATCAAAGTACAGGGAAATAGAGATTTTAGAAGAGAAAATCACACTAATTATCTGCAATTGTAGGTTTCCTAGAATTTCACCTGGGAAATGTGTTTCACAGGCTTGAGAGTCTGAAACCATCTTTGCAAATTTAACAAGAAATTTTGACAGAAATATAGTTATAGTTACGCATTAATCAGGCTGTACTTTGATCCACTTTCTTGTAACCTAAAGTCAGGAAGCACTATATACTGACTATTTGCATCCCCATTGTTACCATAGATAGTATTTCTGACGTTAGATAGATAGGATCTCTGATAGAATCACAAGACATTTATTTAAGAATTGTTTAAGCAAGTCCTGAATTTCAGCAAAACAGCTGACATCAACTAGTTTAAACACCCCACAGAGAACCGAATCTGTATGAGAATATGCTTTCTTTGTTTCCCTGTTCCATGATACTTCACCCTGCACTCTTTGACTAGTTAATAA
The DNA here is from genome assembly GCF_000164805.1 of Carlito syrichta. Taxonomy (NCBI): domain Eukaryota; kingdom Metazoa; phylum Chordata; class Mammalia; order Primates; family Tarsiidae; genus Carlito; species Carlito syrichta. The sequence goes on along the minus strand of NW_007249815.1, from coordinate 992,208 downwards.
TCTCCATACTCCATCCCACTAGTTATGAATTAACATTGTCACAATTGATCCTTACACATCATCTCATGGAGATAAGTGGAGAGTTTTCGCACAGAAGAAAAAAATATTCCAGGTGCAAAAATGACCATGGGTTTAAAGCCTAACTTAATTAATTATATAAGTAAAAGAAAGATGTGCTGTGCTAAATTTTAAAATAAAACTATGATGTGTGTCTTAGTTCATTTTGTGTTACCATAAAGGAATACCTGAGGCTAGGTAACTTAAAAAGAAAAGAGGTTTATCTGGCTCGTGGTCCTGCAGGTTATACAAGAAGCATGTTGCCAGCATCTGCTTCTAGTGAGAACCTCAGGAAGCTTTAATTGGTGGATGGTGGGGTGAAAGCACGAATGTCACATGGTAAGAGAGAAAACAAGCAAGAGGAGGGAGGTGCCAGGCTCTTTTCAATAAATCAGATTTCATCTCCACAAGATCGTGTGTAAGGGTCAATTATGACAACGTTAATTCATAACTAGTGGGATGAAGTGTGGAGGTTGTTGACTAGTCAAAGAGTGCAGGACAAAGTGTCATGGGACAGAGAAATGAGGAAACTGCATTCTCATGCTGATTTGGTTCCTCTGTGGGGTCTTTAAACTAGTTGATGTCAGCTGCTGTGCTGGAAATCACAATTTGCTTAACAATTCTTAAATAAACATATTATGATTCTATCAGAGATCCTATCTACCTAATGTCAGAAATCCTAACTATTGGAACAACAGTGATGCAAATAGTCAATATCTAGAGCTACTTGATTTCAGTTACAAGGAAGTGGGTCAAAGTGGAGCCTGATTCATGCATAATTATAATAATATTTCTGTCCAGAATTCTTGCTAATCTTGTGAGGAAGGTTTCAGACTCTCAAGCCTGGGAAATAAATTTCCCAAATGTAATTCAAGGAAACCTGCAATCAACAAATCAGAATTAATAGATCAAGAACTCACTAATTACCAAGCACCTCCCACCAGGCACAACCTCAAGTTTTGGGTATCACATTTCGACATAAAATTCAGAAAAGACAAATATCCAAACAATATCAGTGTGTATTACATTTTCCTTTCAAAATGTCAGTTACAGCTCTCTCTTAAGAACACAGTGGTGAGAAAACACAACACTTTAAAACTCCACTGAGCACTACTCTGTAGAAATGGCAAGTTTCAGAGCAGAGTGGTTGACAAAGTTCTGGAAATCCTAAAGGAAAATTTCCAAATATATCATGAGAGTGAGAAATGATTCAGAGAGATGGATGTAGTCATAGTTTTCAACTGCAATTCAGCTCTATCAGTAGATTATGAGCATTCTAAAACAACAACAAAAACAATTTATGATTAGAAACTGAAGTAGCACATTTTGTTTCCCTGGCTCCATATATAGTAAAAGTGTTGTAGATACACCCATGCCTTATTGAATTATTCATTACATCAGGTATTCTCATCAATGGGGCTAGTTAACATTATAAAAATATATAATTCTATATAAAGTGTAGGTTACAGCCTATATGGAGGTAATAGTCTCCACTGGCTATATTTTCAGAGATAATTTTACTCTTGATTTCAATTCAACTGGATGAATATGGCTTTTGCCATCTTTGGAGGGAACCTATGAAACCCATTTTACCAATAACATTCTTTCAGTTACATATTCCATAATCCTTTTTATTTCTTCCTTTCCTTTTTCTTTCTTTCTTTCTCTTCCTCTCTCTCTCTCTGCCCCACCCTCCCTCCCTCCCTCCCGCCTTCTTTCTTTCTTTCTTTTGTCAGGGTCTCACTCTGTCACCCAAGCTGGAGTATAGTGGCATGATTACAGCTCACTGCAGCCTCAACCTTCTGGGCTCAAGTGATCCTTTTGCCTCTGTCTCCTGAGTAGCTGGGACTATTTTTCTTTTTTGTAGAGAGGATGTCTTGCTGTGTTGCTCAGGATGTAGTTATATAATTTCTCATGCCCTAAAAGTGATTTATCACTGGTTTCTCATAAGTATATAAAAGTAGATAAAAGCTAAACTATAGACTCTTAGGTGGGTTTGTCTGGTGGTGCTATCAACAGTGATGTTCTCACATTAAATATCAGTTTTTGGAAAGGTGTCTCACTGTAGCTCATGTGTGTGTGTATGGTGTGTGTGTGTGTGTGGTGAGGGTGGTGAAATTTGCTGAAATATATCTTCACCAAAACTATAAAGAGGATTCTTAGATAGTTAAATGTATCAAAACAACTGAAAGAGAATTTTAAACATGCTTACTACAAAGGAATAATAAATATTTGAGGTGATGAATATGCTCATTAGTCTGAATTAATCATTCTTTACAATCTACACATGTCAAAACACTTCATATTACCCTGTAAACATATACAATTATTATCTGTCAATTAAAAATTAAATTTAAAAATTTTAAAAAACTAGAGCTATTTTAATGTAAAGAACATTCAGTGATTCCCTCCACTGAAATCTACTGTGTTCCAGAAACCAGGTCCTAAGGCAAATTGTTACAATATAAACTATGCAAGTGGATTTGCACACTGCTCACTGCCTTTGGTAGACAATTTCAAATGAGTACAATTTGTAAAAAAAGCACATATTGTGACATTGTATTATTCAAACTCGGTGTATTTATCATTCTTTCTGAGTGTGACTAGTTTAACTGTTTATATTTATAATATTCCTATCTTCAAGGAAGTATCATGTACATTAATTATGTAGTCTTAATCTATGTACAATTTTAATTTAGTTAGCTTGAGTTAATATCTTTGTATTGTGACACTATAACACTGCAGAAGTGAGCTGTGGGTTAAGTGTTCAGAACAGAGTAACATAATATATAGTGACCTATGTAGCCATTGCTAGTCTGTTGATAGAATAGCTTTGTTGATCAAATTACATGTAGCATATGTTGTAGCATAAGAAAGACTCAGAATGCAATTCTTATAGTGAAAAGGACACCTACCAGACTCTGCAAAAACGTTAGCAAGTGTAAAAAGAACTTGAGTAGCTAAAATTCTGCCCTTCTATACCTCTGGGTGTCAATAAATAAGATGACACACATATATGATGAAGAAAGGAGGATACAGCAATTACAGCTTCTAGACAAAAAAGGAGAAAAGCAGTAACCAAAGGCATCCTATTGACATTAAAGGGATGGTGAGATGGACATTCTTGTATTGCACCATCGATGAAATTTTTGGCATAAATATATTCTATTTGGTCACTCAAAAGTTTTCCTTGCAATTGAAGATGAGAGTAGCTTTATTTGGGTGTGTGCACACCATGGGCATCTTGGGCATTTCAACCATCAACAGGAAATCATTCTTGTACTGGGCACCTTTCTAGATCCCAGAATGCAGCAATGTGTGTGTGTGTGTGTGTGTGTGTGTGTGTGTGTGTGTGTGTTGGGGAGGTGGGGGGACAGAGATACTCTCACTTCTTTCTGTTTCTTTTCACAGGTACCCAGACTTCTTCTTCAGAAATTACCTTGGAAATATCTTGGAAAGTACCCGATATTTTTTTTTTAAATCTATAAAATTTCACATTCTTCTATTCTCTTTTTCTTCTAAAGTAAATATTGTCTTAATAAAAATACCAAAATTACTAAATAAATGAAAAAGAGGGTACTCAATTTTTATTTTATTTTATAATTTTCTCTCACAGAATAGATCTATGTTTTAAGCATTTTGTATGCCTTAGTTTCTGCTAAATGGGGCCTTTTATATTTTTTTCTATGCTCTAAGAAGTTATTCAACAATTTTGAGCACAAAATTTAAAGAATACATATGAAACATTAAAACTATGGGATTTGGGGTCAGAAAGAGGAGAGTGTGTTTCTCAAGTTTGACACTTGTTAGCTGTCCGAACATAGAGAAAGTTACTAAGCCACCTGAAGATTTATTTTTTTCTGTAAAACTGATACTTCAAATTATTAAAAATGTCCTACAAACGCTCATTTTATATTTTTCTCTATTATTATTATATTATTATTATTCTCCGCCAAGGTGAAAACATTACTAGGAAAAATCAAAATAAGAAAAATTTGTGTAACTATAATAATTTTTCATTGTCATGTTTAATATTCCTAACATACTCTCACACACTATAAAAATAAAGGATTTTTAATATGTAGGTGAACTTAGTTCGTTTTCTTTCTGTGTTTTTCTACCTTGGAAATAAATAGGCAGTTAATTCAGACAGGCAAAAAGAGTGAAGGCAGAAACCTTGAAAATATATAAGTTAGATAGCATTTACTAAAAAATAATTGAAAGTTGACTACATACCAACTTTCGTGATAATTAATTTATCTTCTGTTTCTCAAATAGCTTCCTCAAAACTTGAGGGATTCTTAATAAGCCAAAGAAACTTACTAGAAAAAAATTTTACAATGTACATAGGCTGTCTGAAAAGGACTGGCAAATGGTACAAATTTTAGGGGGCTATATTCACTAAATTCATGTTATACTATAAATATGCTGATTTACTTTTGCTGAAACAGTGAAACTTTTATGAAAATAGTGCTGATTTTTTAAGTCAAATCTCATTTCAGGTATATATTTTTGATACACAATAAATGTATTTTGAATATCAAGCTTCTATATATACAATTTTAAAATAACAATGCAAAATAACTAATCGGCCTAGTAGGCAAGTAATTTGTTTCCCATTCAAAGCATTTTTCCTCTTTACATATTTGAGATTGTTCACTTTATAACATTGTTACTACAAGGGAATAATAATGTATAAGCAAGAGTGATTAAAAAGTATTTCTGCCATTATTAATCACATTTGGGGGGATGGCAAAAGGAATTATGTTGTATATGGGATAACAGGTATGAGAGGAGACCTCCCCTAAAAAATGAAATTATTTTTTGGAGGGCGGACCTCATGTAGTCAGGCTTCCACCACTAGGTAAGTGTTCTAGGAACCCATCTTCATCAGTGTACCAGCTAGCATTGTTGTGGTAGGCTGCATTCAGTTTCAGTGATTATTTTTTGAATATTTTTTCCACAAGTTTGCACATTTAATGATAGGTGATTTACCAGCACACCTGCCCAGACTGTGTTGAGTGTGCAGCAGTTTCTGGACAAAAACAGCATGATCTTCATACCCCATCCTCCCTGTTCACCAATCTCACCCCGAGAAACATGTTTTTTTTTTTGTTCCTCTGGTTAAAAAAGTCCTCAAAGGAAAATGTTTTGCTGAAGTGGAAGAGATGAAATGAAAAACAGTAGAAGCACTAAAAGGCACAAGTTCAAAAACTGTTTTGAGCAGTGAGAAAAGTGTCTCGATAGGTGTATTGCATCAAATGGAGAGTACTTTTAAGGTGACTAAAGTTTAAACATGTGAGAATAAAATACAATTGTTTATACATAAATTCTGAAGTTTGTTGGTTCTCCCCGATTATTATTCAAGTTCCAATGAACAGATAAATTTTAAAAATCAGATTTATTGAATCACTGTATTTTACAAATAGAAACTCATAATTCATTTAATTATGTTCTTTTACTTTATTAATGAGAAAATTGAGGAATAAAAGATTGACTTTCCCAAAGACCAACAGCTGATTTCCTTTATTTTAAAATTGAGTGAGTAGTTTTGGTTCCTAATATAGTGATGAGCTACAAAAATATGCACATTTATGTCATCTGTGCAATTGCAAACCATTCCTCTGCTTATTCATGGGTCTATTTTTATGAACCTATTTATGAATATTATTTCTCTTTTTTTTATGACAACGATGGTAAAAAGAATGAGAAGACATTAGATTGACAGTATAAGAATCCGCTTTGCTGATTCCAATAGATCCCCATTTCCTTTAGGATTTAATGTCTTCCATTAAGTGTCAATAACACAATCTTCACACTTGTGTCAATGAGACACACTGTTCTCCCCAACTCTTTCCATCCCTACTACCAGTATGTTACTGCTCAAAGTGCTGTCTGCACCAGTGTGACCTAGGAACTTGTGAGAAGGCAGATTTGTATGCTGTCTCTCAGATGTACTGATTCAGAATCTAGTACGAGATCTCCAGATCATTGGTGAGCCCATGAGAGTTGTTCTACAGCAACTTCAATGAACCTCATGTGCTTCTCTAATGAGAAGTTTAATTGGTTAATGAGGTTTCTCTGGGTACAGACTTAAGAATGTAAATTCCTGTTTTTTTGGTTTGGGACAGGCATAGATCAATGCAATCCAGACTCTGTGGTGCTTCTAAAACATTTTGATCGCTGAGCATTGAGGAATCTTAGACTGTTACATGTGAATTTGGTGGCAGCTGTATTAATGACCATTTCATGGCTATGTAGTACACACTACACTTTAGAAAGGAGACAGTGCATTTAACAGAAGTGGCTTTGCACTGCATAGCTGTTAAAACTTTTTCAGCAGCTAAATTATAAGGGTGAATTAAAGGGTGCCCTTTATAAATAGTTACAAAAGACCTCTGCCACTGATTATAGTGTGGGTGTAATTTGGAGAAAGGTTTTGGTAGGCATGAAATTATAGTACCGCTATTGGAATATAGCCAAGAGCCTAGCCATTTCCAGTAGCTGTATCATCACCTGCTAGTACACATATTCAGATTTGACTTAGAGAAATGGGTGAAGTTTAGTGAGTCATCAAGTCTTCAACTGAAACACTTAATGTAGCTATTACTCTTCAAATGAGCCTTGTTTGAGCCAGACCCTTGCCTATGGGCTGACCAAAAGTTCTAAAACTAAAGGCTTTTTGCCAAATGAACAAACTGCTTAACACAGTTTTTGTTCTGAGTCAGCACCAAAATTTTGTCTGGATTTCATTTCTCTTGGGGGTCCTCATACATGAAGACAAGTCTTAAAGAATCTTTAACTCTTCTAGGATGCTCGTTTCATTCTGCAGTCAAATGTTTCCAGCACAGAACCAGACTAAATGCCATTGGTCTTCATTCCTTTCAACTCAGAATGACCCAGGAAATGCATATTTGTATCATTGCTGTTATTTAATGACAAGATGCTTGCCACTGTCTGCTATGCCTTGGAGACAGTTAGATAGAGAACAGTTCCCTCTGGCTAAAGCTTTCTTTCCTACTAAGTACCCTTCCCATGTCCTGTCTGATTTGGACCAGGATTTTTGAAAAGTATACATGTGTGTGTGTGTGTGTGTGTGTGTGTGTGTGTGTGTGTGTGTGTGTGTCTGTGTGTGTGTTTGTGAAACATTTATGTACTTCCTATAGTAATACTAATAACTACATTTATATGGAACTCACTGTGTATATTGTACCGTTTTTAGCATGGTATATATATATATATATATATATATACACATATATATGATCTATTTAATTCTTATTATAACCATGACTTAAGCACTATTATTATTTGTTGTATAGGTAGAAAAACTGAGGCACAGAAATGTTAAGTGCCTTGATCAAGTCCACGATGTTAAAAAGGAGAAGCCAAGATTTCAAGATTTGATTCTATCCCAGTCAGTGGAGATACTCATTTATATTGCAAGTATAGATTAGTTAATTAAAGTCAGTGCTCCTGACTTTAATGGAGGAATGAGGGGAGAGGAACAGAAGAAACCCTGAGAATAAGGACCTCTAATTAGGGCCTGGGAAGAAGAGAGTCTCTAGCTTTTACAGAGTCCTGACAAAAGGCACTTCCTCCTGTCTTCTCTTTTTGTGAAGTAAAGGGAGCAGAAGTCAGGGAGAACACGCTAGCAAGTAAAATAAGGAACAAGTCACAAATTCCTCATTCCAAGGAGCAGACACCAACTCCTAGGCAGGACTGCGGCTATGCACTTAGGGCCTCAAGCAAACACATGCAAAGAGTTTTGCCATTGGTCTGCATTCTGTGAGCAGGGAAGAGCCAGGCTGATCCTAGGACAGTTGGCTAGAATGCCAGAAACTCAATGGAAGGATGTAGACGGATAGAAACAGATCTCAAAACTCCTGTTTAAGTTGTCCATCCCCAGATGGAGGAGGGAGGAGAAGGCACTTGTGGGCAGAACAGGGTGAGACCAGGTCAGCTGTAATTTGTTGGGGACTGGAAAGAACATAACTAAGCCAGTCCTACGCTCACCCTACTTAGTGCAAAATATTCCCAGCTGTATTCATTAGATTATATAATCTTGAACATTGAGAGGAAGATGGAATTTCTTAAATTCAACCATGCACAAAGAATTCTTCATTAAAAGTAATTTGGTATACTCTTAGAGATGGGAGACACAATCATAAGAAAATATGCTACTGTATGAGAACATGCTTTTAATTAATACTGACATAGAGAGGACTCCTCCGGCATTGAGAACATTTAATATTAAAGCAAAATGTTGTTGTCTGCCACTTCCTTTTCCCTTCAGATCATTAGCATAGGATTAAAAATTTTTAAATGGGATTTCAAACCCATAGCAAGCAGCTGTGTCTTCTATTACAAAGGACAATACACTCATACATATGTATTATGCACTTAATTAAAACTGTTGGATTTTCATTTTTAAAAGTTCTGATGATGTCTTGAATTTTTATAGCTATTTGGATCTCTGGACTGTCACCAGTTTGCATATTTTAAGTGGAAAAAGAGGGTTTGGTGGGATAAACCTTCTAAAGTTTGTATAATCAAAGGGTCAGGGTCCACATTAGCTTTATCACTGGCCTAACATTGCAAAAAATAGATAAAAATTTCTTGTACTTATCAAGGGGTTATTCGCTCACCTGATTTTTAAAATTTTAAATAATATGCATTTATTATAATGGTTTGAGAAAAATATAAAGAAGAAAATTAAAATTATCTATAATCTTGTTTTGAAGATGAACATTATAACTCTATTTTTTTTATAATTTATTGCGTTGAATCTATGTATTTTATAGAGTGAATTATAACATATTCATAGATATAGGTTTTTTAGTTTTCACTTAATTTTAGGTGGTCAGTGTTTTTCATGTCAGTCTTGTCTTCACAAATATTGTTTTTCATGACTATTATAATAATAATAATGGTAGAATATTTGAGTCTTCCACTTAACATATGTAATTTGAATTACAGGGGAGCGAGAAGTGATAGAACTATATTGGAAAAAAGAGGTGAAAAGTAGTATAAGATAAATTCTTAGAGAGATTAAGCAGAAAGTAAATTATGTGTAGAAATGATTTTAAAAAAATAAAAAGAAATAACAGGGTAAGCAGCCAAAAGCTGGAAAATTTCAGTCTGCTTCTAAAAAGAGAAACTGGAATTCAAATTGGTGACTGATGATTTTCATTATAAGTTCCTCTAAATTACTTGATTTTTAACCATCTGCATATATGCTTTGATTTTTTAAAAAAGTGTAAATTAGCTCTGGCAAAGAATTACACATTAAGATTACCCTCAGAGTCTCACACTGGAGGTGATGTGTGTGTGCGTGTATGAGCGTGTTTATATGGGAAACAGAGGCTGGGAATGCTCTATCAGGAGTGGTAGGAGAGGGAGAAACCACCAGAAAGTAGTTCCCTCTGGGGCAGGATGAGGGGCTGGGTTGCTGACAGCAAGGAACAGAAATGGAGTATAGAAGCAAGGAGCCTATACTCTCTCTGTCACATTTTTGCTTTAGGCTAACCTTGTCAAGAAGACCTCAGCAAGTAGGATGTAAGATCTCCAAAGCAAAGAGCATTATACTATGAAAAGGAATGGTTCTTCCAAATATTATCGTGATGCAAGGGAGCAGTGTTCTGAGCAACATGTCTGTGTACCATTGATTGATACATAAAATTCCTTCATTGTAAACTTTATATGATCCAAGTCATTTTGCTGTGGTGTGATTATTTCAAACTTAAATATATAGCCAGAAATTATATTTTCAAGCTGAAATATTTGGGAAGGAAAAATACAAAATTGTAGCAAATTGTGAACTAAAATAAAAAGAATTTTAAATCCAATGAGAAATAGGAGGTATCGTGCCTTACATCACCCTTATCTCCTTCCTCTCTTTTTTTCTCTTCTGAATGGAGGAGTGCTATTGTTTTATTTGATTTATGTAATTGGACATTTAGCTAAGAGGTTAGAAGAAGACATCTAATTAATTTATTGACTTTATTTATATGTTGAGGTGTTTACGATGTGGCAGGAATTAAGTTAGCTGAGAGTTTAGAGTGATGAATAAAACATAGCCCTACTCTTATGAAACCAGTCATTTGGTTGAGGGAAGGAGGGAGCCATCATTGTCACAGTATAGTTGGTCACAGCAGTAGAACTCTGTAAACAGCTCTGTAAACAGCTTAGACTAGCTGAAATTTCTTCCCACATATAAAATGTTAAAATACAACCATTTTTTATGGAAAGTGTAAAGGAAGAATATGTAAAAAAAAAAAATTAATTTTTTTTTTTTTTTTTTTGAGTCAGAGTCTCACTCTGTTGCCCAGGCTAGTGTGCAGTGGCATGCTCACGGCCACCCCAGTCTCGACCTGCTAGGCTCAGGTGATCCTCCCTCCTTGGTCTTCCACCTGTCTTCCAAGTTGCTGGAATTACAGGTGTGTGCCAACATGCCTGGCTATTTTTTTTTTTTTTTTTTGATTTATTGCAGAGATGAGGTCTCGCCAAGTTGCCCATTAGCTCAGACAATCCTCTTGCCGTTGGTCTCCCAAAGTGATGGGATTACAGATGTGAGTCACTGTGCCTGGCAAAATTATTTTTTATCATTAAAAATTCACTAGAATATGATACATCTAGTCCTGGGTCACTAGGTGAATTTGCTTTAACTAAAAAATTGAGAAAATACATGGCATATTTACTTCCTGCTTTGGTTGAGGTTTTCAATAGAGATCTCTCTTATTTCTTCTTTCCTCCTCCAGGTAAACAGTATTTTCATAATTTTCTTCCTCACCTATCTTTTCTGTCTCCCTCACTCCTAATAGTTTCTCTACTCCTTCTTTTTCCTTTTTATACCTATTTGGATCCCTTTCCTTTCTGTGTTTCCCCCATTACTTTACTATAATCACTGGCCATTAAATAGTTATAAAATTACATGCTGTCAAATTAATCATTAGAAGATAATGGGCACTGCAAACAAGACAAGACACTTGTCCCAGATGGGACTCTAAAATTAGTTTTAACTGCTTGGTGGTAAGTAAAATAAGGGCTCCATGAGATGTCCATGTCCTGCTTTACCGAATTTGTGAGTATGTTAGATCACTTGGCAAAAGGGAATTAAGGTTATTTATCAGTTGACCTTGAAACCAGGAGATTATTCTAGATTATGGAGGTGTGCCCAATCTAATCACAAAGATCCTTAAAAGTGGAAGTATGAGGCAGAAGAGAGAGAACCAGAGAAATGGCGACATAGGAAGAACTCTACCCAACATTGCTGACTTTGAAGATGAAGGAAGAAAGTCATTAGCCAAGGAATGTGGGCAGCTTCCAGAAGCTGGAAAAGACAAAAACAAAAAACAACAACAAAAAAACCCAACTTATTCTCCCCTGCAGTCTCCAGGAAGGAGCAGAGTCTTGTCAATACTTTGATTCTAGTCCAGGAGGACCCGTGTTGGACTTCTAACCTCCAGAACTGAGAATAACTTTGTTTTGCTTATGCTCGTAAGTTTGTGATAATGTGTAAAAGAAGCTATGGAAATGAATACATATTCATTCACTTTTCAAAGAGTCTGGCTAGAGGATGCAGTTAAGGTTTGTCCCTTGTCCTGTGACTCATAGATCCAGTAGATCAGAAGTGATTTAAGAGTTCACTGACCATAATGGTTTCTAATTTAGAGCCACAGTACCATTTAAGAGGGAACAGATTCAAAAAGGGGGCCCAAAGGGAATATACTTAGAGATACAGGTAGCCTTATGAAAAAAAACCACAATTCTGAAAACATATATGTGGTTTGTGTATGCATACACATATATGTATAATTCAGTTATATGTTGTTAGAATAATATAATAAAAATAACATAACATTATTAGTCCTTTTTTTCTTCTCACGTATTTTATTCATCAGCAAATTGTACTATTTTTATTAATATCCTGTGGTGGTCCTTGAGATTTTTGTGCTATATAAGTCTATTCAGCATTCTAACTGCTTTATTTTTGAGAGGAAAAAATAAAAGCAAAAAACGAGAACTAGGGGCATGTAAGTACATTTACCTAAATAAGAACAGCTCATAGTTGCAGAGATGGAACAGAAACTGAATGTCCTGGTGCCTGAACTCCCCTCTTTTTTTCATGCTGCACTGCATTCAGCCCATAAAGGTTTTAGAGAGGCTTTGCCTACTCTAGCTTCTCGTGACTTAATAACAATATTACCTCAAGATGGGGAAGCCATTCAGTGATTTTCCTGTTTAAAATAGGTGTGTCCTTGAGATTTAGCCCCTTTTTAACCTTTCCATATTTCCATTTGGGGACTGGAAATAATTAACTTGTAAAACGTATTCCTAAATGATAGGGAAGAAATGGGATACATAAGTACTCTCAGACATTCCTTTTCATATTTATACTGTCTACTTACTTTGGTTGAATGTCTCAGATTTGGGTAATGCTCAAGATGCCTGTTTTGCTTTTACTTTTATTCCATGCACATATTTCAAGGAGTCTATATATTCTGTGACCCAGGTGTTTTGTTCTAATGAGCCAAGCTGGATGACAGTATTCCAGGACAATAACAGAAGCCATACTTGCTCAGGCCTAAACCAGACAAAACTGTGAGTAACTCAGCTTTTGAACTAGCTGGGTATTTGAACTTTTCCTAAACACTTGGATAAGGATAATAGAAGGGGAAATGGATGTGTCTTACTGTTCTTAATGTCTTTTGCATGTTCAGTGAGCTTAAATTTGGTGTTGACTTCAGGAGAAAGCATGAGATGAAGTGGGAAGTATGATTCCAGCTGCAGAATAAAACTTTATATCATAAAAACTGAAAACAGAAAAAAAAAAAGAGAATAAAAGGAAAACAAAAAACACAAAAATCCCCCAAACTGAACAGAGTGAGCCATGAAACTCAGACTGTATCTAAGACTATATCTACAATGATACAATCATAACATATTTAATGGCATGTAGGTAGTAACTGTTAAGTTCAAAAGAACACATATCCAAAATCATAATTCACTTACAAGAAGTGTCTACAAAACCAAAATTTACTTTCATGCCTTGTCTACATTTCCAGATATCTGTAAAAACTTTTTGTAGAAGCAAGGTCTATAAGCATAATAGGTTAGGTGATATAAACCAGTCTCACTATAGTTTCAATTTGTTCATGTTATTTCGTAGGGTTTCTTTTGATGTGGGAACTCTGAAATTCATACAAGTTCAACCCATTGAATTTAGATAGAAAAATTGGGGCAGACTCAAGGAGCAAGCAGTGTTAACGTACAACTCTCTCTGATTTTTTAAATTCTTCATAAACTAGTCAGTTGAATCAACAAATATTAGTTGAACTCTTACCATGTAAGACATTATTCTAGCAACTGGGCACATAGTAATGAATAAACAAAAATAATCCCCACTTTTTTGAGCAGAATTCTATTGATGGTCATAGACAATAAAAAAAGTAAATAAGTAGAGTATACTAGACAGTTTCTATGGAGAAATGAGCTAGCAAGAGAGATCATGTATAAGGAAGGAGGTAGATATTTTTGATAAAATCATCATGGAGAACTTTACTCAGAAGCTGTCACTTGAGGGAGGGACCAATAGAGATATCTAAAGGAAGAATTTTTTGAGTAAGGGAATAACCAGGGAAAGATCAGGAAGTAAGAGTGTGACAGCAAGGAAAACCAAGTGGTAGTGGCAGAAAGACGGGGGCGGGGATGTGGGTAGTTGGAAGAGGAATAGTGGATGAGGGAACTCTATTGTGTAAGTTCTTTTTAGATCATTATGAGGACTTTGGCTTTTACTCTGAGTGAAATGACAAGCTATTGGAGAGCTTATCAACCTACACAATGTAAAACTATATATTTAGAAGGTATGTGTTATATGAAATAGTGATCTTTGGTCATTAGTGGTAATTTAAATTAAAATTACTTAAAAATAAATAAAAGAAAATTCAGTTCTTTATGCACACTAACCACATTCAAGTTTTAAATAGCCACATGTGACTATTTACGACTAAATTGAGCAGCATAGACATAGAATAATTTCATTATTGCAAAAGTGTCATGGATAGTGCTATTCTAGACCAGCTGTATCATTTATTTATTAATTCTATAGAGATGTATGCCCTTAAAAATTGTCAGATATTGTGCTGATATCTATATCTTTCATATATAGCTATCGATATCTATATCTTTCATATGTATCTCTATACATTTTAAGAGATGTCATCTATGTACCACTTTTCAAAGTTGAATTAAATTATGGCAGCAATGTGTAGTATGACATTTGCTAAACCGTGCTTTCACCATTTTCTTTGTACTGCCTGTTGTATGGTGATGCTAGCATTCATTTGATTAATGCCATCTTTTGAGTGACTGTCATACTTAAAATGTGTATACATTTTAAGGTACATGCAGCGTATATTATATGTATATACATGTATGTGTAAAAAAGACATATATATGTGGATAAAGGACATATGCATATACTACTATATATGTATATGGCCTTTTTCTTATAGATCTTTTAGTCTAGTAAGAGAACAAGACACAGAAATACACTCACAGAATTATTATTAAACAAGTTTGGGGTATAGCTTTCAAAGAAAAGTTCAGTTATTCTGGGGCAGAGAAGTTACCCTCAAAATAAGTTGAGAAAATGAGTTATAGGTCACAAAATGAGTAAGAGTATTTCAGGTGAAAAGATTAGATTGGTAGAGATAGTGGCACTCAGTAACTACCAGAATAAACCTTACATCTATAATTCCTTAGTTAATTCTTGCAAAAAATTTATTAGAGAAGTATTAATATTTTATGTTTCAGACAAAGAAAACAGAAATCTAGAAGTTAAACAAACTGCCAAGATCACTTTTGATATATGGGGAAAAACAAAACAAACAAAAAACTTGATATATGAGAATTTAAGGTAGTCAGAAATATAATGCTAACTATAAAAGATGGTAATAGAATTTGTATTCAGATTGTCTGGCTTTAAAGGTCATGCTTTTATGGTTTTGCTGCTCTATATTGCTTTTATAGAAAAGAGTGTTATACAATACAAAAGAGAAAAGCATGATGAATCAAATATATAATCAATGTGAATAATATACACTTAACAATATAACCTCAAATTGTATTAAGCAACGAATAAGAATGCCAAGAGGTAAATCAATGATTAAGGTTGAAAATAATCAACATATACTTCTCAGGAAGTACAAGAATAAAATAGACAAAAATTTAATGAAGATACTAGAAATCTGTTCAGTTAAAGATTTGAGTTATTATATATACATATATATTCCACTCTCAAGCAGAATACACTTTATGTAAGCATACATTGAATATTTACTAAAATAGTACACTGGAAAATAGTGTCATGGAAAGATATCTCATATTCATGGATTGAAAGCCTTATTATTGTTACAATGGCAATTCTTTTCAAAGTGATCTACAGATCCAATGCAATATCTATCAAAATTCCAGTGGTCTTTTTTTCATAAAATAGAAAAGATAACCCTTAAGTATATACAGAGTTACAAAAAGCTTAAAATAACCAAACAATATTGAAAAAGAGAACCAAAGTTGGAAGACTCAGACTTCAAAATTTCAAAATGTACTGCAAAGCTACATTAATCAGAAGAACGGTGTGATGCTGGCAAAATAATACATGTGTCAACCAGTAGAATAGAGTTGAGAGTCCAGAAATAAACCCAAATATCTCTGGCCAAGTAAATTTTGTCAAGGATGTTAAGAACTTTAATGAGGAAAAAGAAAAAAAAATTCCTCTACAAATGATGCCGGGGCAACTGGATAAGCACCTGCAAAATAACATGAACTTTTAACTCCATAAGCAAAAATAAACTCCAAATGATTCAACATAAGTATAAGAGTTAAAACTGTAAAATTAGAAGAAAATATAAGGGTAAATCTTGACCTCAGATTTGGCAATTAATTTTCAGATTTGGCAACAAAGGTACAAGCAATAAAGAACAAATAGATAAATTTGAACTCATGAAAATTTAAAATTGTTGTGCAATCAAGAGACATTATCAAGAAATTGGAAAGACAACCCACAGAATCAGAAAAAAATAATTGCAAATTATATATCTGATACGGGTTTAATATGCAGAATATATAAAAACTCTCACAACTCAACAAGAAAATGACAAACGACTAAATTAAAGAAATGAGTAAAGGATTTAAATAGACATTTTTTCAAAGAAGATGTACAAATGGGAAATAAACACAAAAAATATATTCAAGATTATTAGTCATTAATGTTATGCAAATAAACACCACAATGAGATATCACTTCATGCTACTATCATTCCTATACTCAAACCACTGAAAATAACAAATATTGTGGAACACTTGGATCCCTTGTATATGGTTGGGAATGTAAAATGATGTAGCCACTGTAGAAAACATTTTGGTGGTAACTCAAAAAAGTTAAACATAGAATTTAAACATAGAATTACCAAATGATCCAGAAATTTCACTTGTAAGTATATGCCCAAGAGAAATGAAAACATATGTTCACACGGAAACTTTTATACATTATACATAATATCCAAAAGGTGGAAATGACTGAGATGTCCATTGACAGAAGAATGGATAAATAATACAAAAATGCAAAGAAATATTATTTGGTCTTAAAAGGTAACGGAATATTGATTCATGCTAAGTGAAAGAAGCCATATATGAAGTCACATATTGTATGATGCCTTTTATATGAAATATCCAGGACAGGCAAATCTACAGGGACAGCAAACTGATGAGTGGTTGCCAGGGGATGGGAGGAGAGGCAATGAGAGTCTTTATGTAATGGGTACTGGGAATTGTCCTGGAATGAAGAAAAATTTCAAAGCTAGAGATGAGTGATCATTGTACGACATTGTGAATGCATTAAATGTCGCTGAATTTTACATTTTAAAATACTTGATTGCATGTTATTTGAATTTCATTTTTAAAAAATCTAGGAAGAAAAGACAAGGAGACAAAAGAATATCATGATAGTCTAAATAAATTCCACAGAATAACATTTTTGAATATATGCTCTCTAATCTAGTGTAGTAAAATTACAAATTAGAAAATAAAACCATTACCAAAGTCCAACACATTTGAAAATTATATAGTATAATTTAAAATAAACATTGTGCTAAAAATCATAAAGGTAACTAATACTTATAATTTACTTATATTATTTAACTCAGAATATTTATAATACTTAATCCACTACTTTATACTTAAAATATATATATGTTATTATTTGAGAGACAAAACTAAAATACTTCTTAGAGGGAAATTTATAGATTTAAATAGGCTTTTCTTTAAATAAGAACTAGATAAAACAAGTAAAACCAAAATTTAACATAAGAAGCTGGAAAACCATCAATAGAACATAGAAGTAAGAAAAAAGAAAGTAATACAAATGATAACAATAAAAATTATATAATAAAAAAGAGATAAAATATAGAAAGCAACAAAAAATTGAGAAGTAAAACAAAACCAAAAATTCATCTTTGAAAAGTGAATGTTAGAGAAAAGCAAAATTTAGTCTCTGTGTTTCCCTCAGTCTTCAGTGAAACCTCCTATGTTTTCTAGTTCTACTTTTCCTGCCATTTCCTCACATCTTTCTTCTGCACCTGTGCTTCCAAATTGTGAGAAATTCTGGTAATTTTACACTTCTGAAAAATGTTCATAGGAAGGACACATCAGAGGCCATAGTATTTATTTATTTAGCCCATAATATTTATACCTGTTTCCACTCCTTCCTGTCGTTTTCTCTCCATTCCTCTCTTTCTTCCTTCCTTCTTAAAAAAAAATCAAACAAACCAACAAAAACACCTGTATTTATGTTTTAATTTTTTGTTATTTATGACGGACAACTTATTTTTCATCATGGGATGCTATATATCTCATATATTTAGCTTCTACAGAAATAACATATAAAGCAATGAGTAAAATATATTTTTATTTCAAACATTTTGAACAAAGAGTCAGGTTATAAATCATGATTTTGATAGGAAAAGAAAAATGATCTTAAGCTTCACTGCCTTCATTAATGGGTGTGCACTTCAGTAAGTAAGACTTGACTGGTTTTATGATGCAGTTTGGAGTCAGATATGATTTGTAAGCAGATTTCTAATCTTTTTTCTTTCCTTTTATTTTTTAAGCCAGCCTTGCATAGGATAGTGTCTTTCAACTATGGATCATTTCCAATAGTCACACAATTGATATTATTTCTTAAAGAGGGAAATCATAGCCCTTTTATAATAAGTAACCACTCTCACCTCTTGAGAACAGGAGAAAAAAAAAAATCCCTGAGATAAAGCTAGGCTGAAACATTATGTGTATGTTTTGAGTAGCAATAAAAATTTTCAACTATTTATTCTTTCTTGAGCTGGATCAAATTCACGTGCCTCATTTTGTCATCCATCTACTAATTTTACAAAGATATATCTCACACTTCTTATTTTCCAGTCAATCTTTTATCCATTTGAAGAGAGCAATAGATTCAACAAATTGCCTGCTCATACAGATCTTAGTGGGAGCGAAAGCTCTCTTTCCTTGAGTTGGATCAAATTCACATACCTCATTTTCTCATTCATTTGCCATTTTAAAGATGTACCTAGCACTTTTTATTTTCCAGTAAATCTTTTGAAGAGAGCAATAGATTCAACAAATTGTCAGCTCATATGGATCTTAGTGGGAAGAAATAAATAAACAAATAAATATATTACACAAGTTCTGGTGGATATAAGTATTATGAAGAAAAATGAAATAATAAACCCTCAAGGACTGAGGTCAATGGCGTTAGAGCAAATTGGAGAGGTGCAGAATGGGTGAAGTGGGCAAAGACCAGATTATGTAGGATCATTTTAGGCTATGATGAAGAGTTCACATTTTATTATAATTGTGATGGAAGCTATTGAATGGTTTTGAGGCAGGATTTGATTTTATCTTTCGTGTGTGTGTGTGTGTGTGTGTGTGTGTGTGTGTATTTAAAGGAACGCTTCTACACTGCTTGTGAAAATGCAAACTCGTACAGCCTCTTTGGAAGACAGTGTGACAATTTCTGAAAGAACTAGAAACTGACCTTCCATATGACTCAGCAAATCCCCTTTGGGAATATACCCAGAGGAACTCAAATTATTCTACAAAAAAGATACCTGCACATGTATGTTTGTTACAACTCTATTCACAATAGCAAAAACATGGAACCGACCGTGTTGCCCATTGAAGCTGGACTGGATAAAAAAAAAAAATGTGATATATATACACAAAGGAATAGTATGCAGCATAAAGAAGGACAAATACATGGACTTAGTAGCAACTTGGATGGATTTGGAGTTGATCATACTCAGGGATTTATCACAGAAACAAAGAACAGAGCTCCATATGTGCTTACTCATAAGCGGCCCTTGAACAATTATAATGCTATAGGAAAGCAATTGGCAGTAGTGGGAAAATCTCGGGGGGTGGGGTGGATTTGGCAGTTGAGGGAAACTACTAGGGGAGAGAGGAGCATACTTCATCAGCAAGGGTACCTACATGATTAATGTTTATATACCTAACCCGAAATTGTACCCCACATCTTTATAATAAAAATTAAAAAAAAAACCTTTCCTATGTTTTAAAGGGGTCTCTCTGTATTATGAATGATAAACTGTAGCAGGACAAGAGTGAAAGCACAGAGACCAGTTAAATAGAAGGCAATTGCTGTGGTTAAGGAGAAAAATATCTGTGACTCAATGAAGGCATGATAAATGACCAGAATTTTAATACACTTATGAAAGGGATAGTACCTTGAAATCCTTGATCCCTGAACTTAAACACCACGGGGTAATTTGTGAAGCTGTTTGGGTTTGAACTCTCTGGTTGCCCTTGCCATTGTCAACTTTTCAACCTCATTAACTTCTGCCTACAAATACTCCCTAATTTTTCCTAGTGGCAAGAGTTGTCTATATTTAGACTTGAACTTGCAGCCTCTTTGATCCTGGACTACAACTGTCTAATACTTTTCATCTGTGAGGAAGTCTCTGCTTGGTCTCTACTCACCTTACATTTCCTCTGGCCTTGACTTTCAGAAGTCTTTGTGGGCCTCCCAATGAGCCTGTGAACTACAAAAAACATCTAAAATCTTGACCTATGTAAGTGTTGTAAAATAGTGACTAAATATAATAAAATAAACCTAGATTGGCTGTATTTTTTTCTTCTGTATGTTTAAAAATATTTCCTTTTCCCCTGCCCTTACATGACTTCCCTGTGTATGGAGTTTAATTCATTAGTCTCAGAAAAAATAAGCAGCTTGTCTAAAGAGAAGATACAATAATTAGATGCAAAATATAGTAGAAAAAAATAACAGGTAGAAATAAACTAACCTAAGATTCAGTTAGTACAAATGTTAGAAATATAAAAAATAATGTGTAAAATATTTCATATTCAAGGAATTAAAGTCAACATTGAGATTTTTGGCAGAAAATTTGATTCCACTAAAAAAGACCAAATGGAGATTATAGATTAAAAAAATACAAAATTACTGAAATTAAGAAATTAGTAGATGAGTTTAATGTCATATTAGACCCAACTGAAGAAAGCATAAGTAAATTGAAATATGGCCAAAATCAAATCTATAAGCTCATGTTTTCTTGTCAAGAAATGGATTCTTAAAATAATTTTCTAATAAGTAGAAAAATATTCAAATCTAGATCCTCATACACACAAAGTTAAAGAATTTTTTTTGAATATTTCTTTTAAGAAATATTTTCCCTAATTCTTTGGAAGTTATTTGAATAAATGAAATAATAATGTCATTAAGTTTTCCTTCATTCAGACAATCAATATGTCCATATGTATAATTATAATAATATAATAATTATTTCTAAATTAATGACATGAACTATTCACTCATAAATGTTTCTGAATTTGTCCAGTTTTCCTTATCATCATTGGCAATACCATTTTTTTACGGTACTGACATTTCTCACATAAATCACTGCTACAAATTTATCTTTTCCTTCCTTTTAGTCTTCCTTAATTCAAATCTTTCTTGATGTAGCTGCCAAAATGATGTTTCTAAACTACAAGTTAGATTATAATATTTTCCACTTAAATACTTTGCTAGATTCTGTCAGATTTATTTCGCTATAATTTCCTTCTTTCCTTCTCTCTTTCTCTCTCTCTCTCTTTTTCTTTTTTGTTAGTCCGGGTCTTACTCTGTCACACAGGCTGGAGTGTGCAGTGGCACCATCATGGTTTACCACAGTCTCCAACTCCTGGACTCAAGCAACCCTCCCCTCCCCAGTCTCCTGAGTAACTGGAATTCCAGATGCATGCCACCATACCCAGCTAATTTTTAAAAAATTTTTTGTAGATGAAGTCTTGCTATATTTTCCAGGCTGGTCTTGATCCCCTGGGCTCAAGCAATCCTTCCATCTTTGCCTCCCAAAGTGTTGGCATTACAGGCATGAATCTCCAGACCCAGCCCATCTCTTCTTTTGTCTTGTCCTCCCTTTCCACTGCTATTACCATGATAGGTCCACTTATCCTCTATCTCAAGTCTTGCTATACTAGGTCACATAACTCCTGTTATTCAACTCCTGACTTGATTTAAGCACATGAATTTATTTGTCAGATGTACTTCTTGAGTGGAAAGCTGGGAGCCATGTTTGTGGAACCAAAACGCATTTAGGAATTATAGGGGGTAGGCAACAATGGAGTCTCCCACTGCAATTCTAGGTCTGGGGAACAGCCACAAAACAGCAAAGTTCTAAAAATGTAGCCAAAATAGGAGAATATTGAAAAAAGACAGAAGGCAAACTGTTTATGGAGTAATTGCAATTTGAATTCAAATCTCAATAAGTCTTTACATGTAACTGGAAGTATAAAATAAGAAAATCAGTGGTCATATGTCCAATATTCATTATACTGTCTATAATTCAACCCAAATCACATTTATCCTAGATTACTAGAATAAAATGTTATAGTGTTAGTAATGTTAGCAAGACAAAAAGCTACCAATTAATTTTGAATTTAAAGATATTTCCAGCTTTTATTCTCAATATTCGGGAACTCTTTTAACTAAGTCACTAACAGATTTCCAACCAACAACTATGAGTCAACAATTAGTTCATTGGTCAGCTTAATTACTTTCAAACAGGATATCATTATGTTATACAATTTTCAAAGCTGTGTTTTTCTTCTGTTCTACAAAAAAAAAAGTACCCAGTTTCCTTATCGGAAGAGCAATTGGAATAGATGCATTCTGCATACCTTGGTAACAGATGTTATCTCACACCATGCAAATTCTTTGAATCATTCACAGTAAACATGGTGTCCAGGAAGGTAAAATATTTCAGCCAAACATCCATCCAAGAGCCAACTGTTTATACAGTTTCAAAAAAGATGCCATTCAGAGTCTTTTTTCAGTTACAGGATTCTGTAGCGTGCTCTATAAATGTTACAAATATTTACTTTTCTTTCAGAATAGCAAACAAATTGCCCACAAATTTAACTCAGCATTTTGTGTTTCTCTTTGCTTTTCTTTGATGAAGAATGGATATTATTTGAATGGGATAAGAGTGAATCTTGGTAGGCTTTTGCACTTTGGAAAACTGTAAAGCAACCCTGTAGTGGCATGGAGACAGTTATATTTTTTTGGATACTTCTGTATAATTGCTTGGAATTTTTCCTGGAAGTTTGTTATTAGAACCCTCCTAAAGTTTCCTTTCATTCTGATTTCCCAGTTGGGTCTTCTGGTGAAGAGAATGAAATGCAGAAGTTGATTATATGTCATTTTGCCCAGAAATGTGACTTCTGCTACTCTAAAGAAATATATTTTAATTTTGTGTTTTTTCTTTTAGCAAAGTGAGTAGAACAGAAATAGAATAATACAGGACCAAGTGTCAACAATATGTTAATTTTCACTGACTGTTGGTGATATTGTCTTTTTTGTGTCATTCTGACTCACAAGAGCATTTTAAAATTTAATATAACTATTATAAATGTCTTAAAATATGTCATTTGGGCCATATGACTCAGAAAAGAATGACTTTGCAGGATTCATGCCAAGGATGAATGCCTGCATAAGAAAGCAAGTTAATAATCATGAAAATCATTAATACTTTTTTGAATTAAAATGAATATTTTCATTCAAACTACTATTATCTTACATAAGAGCCTCATAATCTCTCATTTGACCATAATAATAACTCTGTGACTTGTCTCCCTTCCTTTGTCATACATTCACCTTTTCCACCACCTAATTATCAATAGAGGAAACTCTAAACAAAATATTCAGGTAAGAAAAATACTACCATGGGCCTATCCAGATTTGGTGGGCGATTCTGAGTGTTCTAGCTATCCCTCATCTTTTCCCTCCCTCTAAGGAAGAAAATAAAAATACAAACTAGTGAGAGAGTTACTATCCAGATAATTGCACTAAATTTTTTTTGCTGTTAATTGGAGTTTTAAAAATCATTGAAGTATGATTTATATACAACAAAATTCACCAAATGTAGGGGTTAAAATTTTATAAGTTATGACAAATATACAGTTATACAAACACCACCACAATCCTGATATAAAACATTTCTATCTCTAAAAATTCTCCCAAGTCCCTTTGCCTTCCATCTTTTCATCCCAGTCTCTAGCCCCTGGAAAACACTGATTTTTCTCTCTATTATAATAGAGATGCCTTTTCTAGAATTCATAAAATAGATTCATAGAGCATTTATTTCTTTATATATGACTTCTTTCGCTTATACTGTAGAGATTCGCCTATTTTTATTACTATTTCATTTTTCATGTTGCTGAGTAATATTTTTTGAATAAATATATCACATTTTGTTTCTATATTTCAGTTGATGTCCTTTTTTGGTTATTATAAATACAACTGCTATGGATATTTAAGGACAAGTACTTCTGGGAAAAATGGGTTTTTATATACCTCAGGTAAATACCTATAGGTGGAATTGTAGCTATTGGTAAATGAATGCTTAAGTTTATTATAGATTACAAATTGTTTTCAAAGTAATATTTTATATTCATACCAACAATGTATGAGAGGTCAAATTTCCCAATCTTTATCAACACTTGTTTTTATATGACATTTTGATCATAGCCTTTCTAGTGGTTATGTAGTCAGATTGCATTGTTTTAATTTGCAATTCCTTAGTGACAAATTATATTGAACATCTTTCATATGTTTATTTGTCATTCTTATTTATTTTTTGGTTAAGTATCTATCGATTGCACTCTAGGCTTCCACCCTCAGACTCCACCCTCAGAGATTTCCTTCCTTTTTCTTGAAGGATACTATATGGTTTTATCATTTTGTTTTCTGCCTATAGAATGTTTGTGCTCTGATAGCCTTCTTTTATTTTGTATTTATCCTCTCCCTGTCCTGTTCAGAACACCAGGTCCAAGTGTGGAGCCTGGAGCCACAGAAGATTATTCACAAACTTTGAAATATAATGAAGTTTAGTCATTGGAATTTTGAGGGTACTGGGACTCACAGAGGTCACAAATGCTATCGGAATAGAAACCCGAGTCTCATTATTAAGTTTTTATACTTTTTTTCTTTTATCACACCACTTTTTGGCTATGATGGGTTATAATAGTATGTTTCTTGATAAAATAACATATGTCATTAGGATAATCAGATATTTTCTGGATAACAATATCTAAAATAAAATTGTTCTTTCATAAAGAATATGAATAATGATAAAAAAGCATGTAGCAATGGTTGGCATAAGATACAAAAAATTTATTCTTTCTTACAATTTCAACTTTAATAAATGTGACATTAAAACAGGTCTAAATGAAAAACATTTATGTAGGTAGTTAACTAAATGAGGAGTATGGATATAGCTTTTGGGTTAAGTTTATATAAGATAGAAATAGGAAACTCCAAGGGACATATTTGCAATGTACATTTTTAAATGGCCAAGAAATTTTATGAAGAATGCCTAAAATTGCATCTAATTATTCTACAATGCTAATAACAGCTTTTATTTTCAATGGTCTGGAATGACTTTCTAGGTACTGTTTTGTTTGTTTGTTTTTTAAAATTTTCTCATGATTACTCTATTTCATTAATTCACTACAATTTTTATGATCTTTTATTTTATTTTTGATATTGTCATGTTTTTACTTCAAATATGCACTTATAAATTAAAATATGAATAGTTAGATTTTTATGTCTAAGTATCCAGTTCTCTTGTATAAGTTCTCTTTAGATTTATTTCAAAAATTATGACTTTAAAAAATGATGCCTTGTAACAATTACTGTTTCTCATTTGAGTAAATAGCATGAGGCAAATTTTCCACTGAAAAGAATGTTATTAGTTGGGTTAAATTGTGGAGAACCAGAGAACCAGAGCTAAAACTGACATATTTCCATAGTGGTCAAATTTATAATCTGTCTTTTAATCAAGTCCTCTCATTAAAAATTGGTTCTTTTCTTATTATTCACTCTCGGCAAGTCTGGCTGATAATCAAACAACATGGTATTAATGCTGGCTCCGGGCTATCCTTTTACTGATCATTAATTTGCTATGGATTTAATTAATACTCGAGGAAGTAAAAAAGAATTTCCTCTGTATATAAACTCTGAGAACTGTCGCCTGATGATCAACCATTTATACACAGAGTCAAGATTTCAGACTAATACTACTATTTCTACTAACTGATGTTTATCTGATACTCACTTGGTCAAGTGCATTATTATATTAGATGACTATACATCCTTTGACATGAATACAATTACACAATTTTAAAGACTAGAAAAATGAGGTTTCAAGAAAGTAAGCAATGAATTTATATAGCTGCTAAAAGATGGAGAAAATATTTCAGTTTATCAGGTTTCAGCGTCCACACTGCCATTCCTATGTGGTTTTGATGCCTTGAGTGGAATTCTCCATTGAATCAATACATATTCATAATGTGCTGATTCTATGCCTGTCACTGAAAAGAACATTAAGAATGAGAAGGTAATTTTTTTTTTTTTTTAGTTTGGGTCTCACTCTGTCACCCAGGCCAGAGTGCAGTGACAGGTGATACCAACATGACTCACCACAGCTTTGAACTCTCAGGCTCAGGCATCCTTCCGCCTCCAGTGTTGCTGGGACCACAGATATATGCCACCATATCTGCCTTTTTTTTTGGTTTTTTTTTGTTTTTTTTTTTTTAGAGACATGGACTCCCTCTGTTGTCCAGGGTTGGTATCGAGTTTTTGGACTCAAGCAATCCTCTGGCCTTGGCCTCCCAAATTGTTAGGAATACAGGCATGAGCCACAGCACCAGGCACAAAGGTGATTCTAACAGATATGGTTCCTGTCTAGGGCTAGTTGAATCTAGACATGAATAAACAACAGTAGAATGTCCCAATAAAATTTTTTTTTAGTAAAGCATTGATTAAAATACTGGCAATTATACTTTTGAGAGCCATTTACACAAAAAGCATCCTTAATGCTGAGAAGGAAAAAAGGAAAGGAAAAACAGTTCTGGCTAATTGGTAGGAGTTTTTTTTTTTTTTTCTGTTAAAAAGCTCAGAGTTAAAGAAAAGGCAAGAAAATAACATTTTTGAAAAACCTCTTCCCGTGTCTAAATAAAACACTGCCACTATATGTTGGAGTGTGGTATGTTATTGCCATTTAAAAGATTAGGACACTGACGCTAAAGCATAAATAATAAGTGGTAGAATTGAAGTTGCAGATTACACTCTGTCTTAGCTTCATTAAAACACCTTGTTAATACAATTTTTGTTTGTTCATGTCATCTTTCAATTTGTATACTGTATACGCATTTTTAAAAAATAGCCAGTTTAAAGTTTTTATGTCACCTATGTGTCTAAGGTGAGTATTTCCTGGAAGCAGAATATGAGATAGGGATTTAGTGAATGTGATTTAGCTGAAAAGTGATCTCAGTGAACAGGAGTGAGGAAAACAACAAAGTGCAAAGAAGAAAGGCTGATTGGAAATGTGGTCTCAGCTGGAGACACTCAGGGGCACAGATTGCACCACGAAGTCAGTCCATCTTTGCACCAAGAGAGCAGTTTTGGTGCCCCTGTGCCAGTCTATCTCTGTTGGAGGTAAGTTTTATTCAAGGAAGGAGCAGTTGTGAGACATTAACAGTCAACTCTCAAAGCAGCTGGGAGATAGGCGCACAAGCAGGTAAGGGAATTCTGGGCAGGAGACCCACGCCATCCACTATGCATTTATATTTTAGAACACCTGCAATCTATAACTCTGTGCTGAATACCATCAGTTGAGTTGCTCTGAATTCACATTAGTATATTCCCCAGGCTCAGCTAAAAGCACATGGTGATTGCTAATAACTCAGTATAAGATTACCTAGAGGCTCAATACCTAGTAAGCTGGAAAGCCATTTTGTTAAAAGATAACGGTCAGTGACTTATTTGGAACTACACCCAACACCTTAATTCTCCAGTTCTTTAGTTAAGTTCACTTACTATGAAAATGCTGCCTAATATCACTGCAATGATAAAGTCTATGTAAATAGTATTTTTGTTTGACTTGTCTACTTTTAATCATCACGTAGTTTGGCAATGTGGAGTTATCAAGTGGTGTGGGCAGTCATCTAGGGGATTTTCCATCTGAAAAAGATATCTTAAAGACTACAGTGTTTTAGATTCATCTGCCATTTTCTTTTCTTCTTCATTATTGAAGCAAAAAATGAGGCTTACAGAAGTATATAGCACACATTACTATAATAAGTCATTTACACAAACCTTTTTTCTAAGGACAGCATTTAGTAAATTTGGACTGAATCAAACCTGTTGGGTTTGGATAAAAGATATTAAATCAAGAGACATGATCCTCTTATATAAATGCCACACCACACATTCTTGATTATGTTGATACATTTAGAAAAGATTAAAAAAAATTTTTTTAAGGCATTTTTGCTTGAGAAAACACAAAAACAGAAAATTTTGTTGTTTTCCTTCTGAATTGCTTCTCTCAGTTTGTACTGACTACAGAAATAACAGCGTTCAGTACCCAGACAACTGGTTAAATGTTAAATGCAGTGTATCTCTGCCACCCTTTTCTATATGAAGGGGTATCAGTATTTTATTTGAAGCAGTACGTCACTTGGGTTTTTATCCTATGATTATCTAAATTAGTGTCTATGTTTAGCTGAGACAATAACAGCCATAACAACCCACACTTTAGTAAAGCCAAGAATAACATTAAAAGTCACAGATGAAAGAGATCTGAGGTTCTTTCATATGTGTACTCTTGGACACTTTTGTTTACCAGCTACATTTTAGAGGAATATGAGTATTTCATCCAGAATAGAATACATGATTATAATTCAGCAGGAAAATTTGGAGTCAAAGTAAAAAGAATGAGGAAGGCAGTTGAACATAAATCAGAATTTTAGTATAAAAATATTATAAGATGTTTGAAAAATACTTAAATCATTAAATTGATTCAATTTCTAACAAAGATAGCCTTTAAGAAATAAGATACATAATAACAATAAATAAAGTTTTATTTCATGGGTCTTTTAAGAAACCATAGTTTATTTATAGAGATTTGGAGACAGTAAGTATATGCTTTTGACCATAGGCAACATGTCTTAAAACCATTACATTTCTTTGAGTCCTAGGATTGACATTGACAACAGAGTTTCAGTGTGTTTTTAAAGATTAAGAATACTTTGAAAATATGAAACAAATGTTTATATTTTTAATATACCACTTGGGACTTAAACAACTGAAGAAATTATAGAGAAGTTTGTTTTGAAGGATAGTGGGATTATATCATACATTTACAATAAACAAAAAAGGTAAGAATCACTTTTATAATTTTATTCTTAGGAGTAATGGAAAATAATGTCTTAATATCTATGCAATCCATTGATTTTATTTTTCTCATAGAAATTAAAATGCAGCAAATTTGAGAAGATGATACATTGAAACGACATACTATATGCCATATAATAAAATATTTAGGATTTTGATATTGACTACATCTTTACTGACTTATAGAAATAAATATAGTTTTAGCATGTTATTCGTAATCATTAGGCTATGAGTGATTTGGACAACAAATATTTTTTAATTAGTTAAGGATGTTCCTTTGCTTGTTACAAGATTTTTCTTATGTTTTAAATAATATTTTATAACAATTTTTCTCTAAAAGATTGTGTGAGTGTATACACACAATAGAATACAGAGAGGGATAAACATAATTTGAGTATCATATTGAGAGCAAAAATCATGAGCTTTGGCATTGACTGGTGTTAGGATTCTAGTTTTATCATTTAGCAGCTTTTGGGAAAGTTGTTAACATTTTTGTGACTCAAGAGTTTTATTTGTTTTTGTTTGTTTTATTTCAGTCTGTGTTATAAGGATAATGATTTATTTTCTGAAATTGTTATAAAAATTAAGTTTGATTGAACTAAGACAAGGTTCCTCATTAGATGGCTCAGAGTTACCACTGTGAACTTCAGTTTAGAGATTTGGATTGTTTGATCACTTACTGAGGGTTTTTTTAGTTCCTTCGTCTGATTTTTTTCTTTTTCCTTTTGTCATCTCTCCTCCAATTTGCTCCTTCTAATTTATTATAAATCTTGTAAAACAAATATAAAAATAAAAAGTTTAAAAAGCAACCAAAAAGCCAACTAAAAAAAATATTTCAACCACTAAACTAATTTAATACCGTAGGTTCTGTTCACATCTTAATTTTAATACAATGAGGAATTCAATTCTCTACTGTCACATTTCAAATGATACTGATAACCACAGTAGCTAGTGGCTACCGTGCTGAATGGCGCAGAGAACATTTCTACCAGCTCAGAAGGTTCTATTGGACAGTGCTGGTCTACAGTGTCTAATGTTCTGAATTTGTGTTTTGGAATTCTGAAGATGAGTGGAATAGTGGCTCTCTTTTTACTCTGTCACCCAGGCTGGAGTGCAGTGGCACACTCATGGCCACCACAGCCTGGACCTGTTGGGCTTAGGTGATCTTTCCACCTTAGCCTTCCAAGTAGCTGGAACTACAGGCATGTGCCACCATGCCCAGCTAATTTTTTGATTTATTGTAGACATGAGGTCTCACCAAGTTGCTCAGACTGGTCTTGAACCCTTGGACTCAGGCAAACCTCTCTCTTCCGTCTCCCAAAGTGCTGAGATTACAGGCTTGAGTCGCTATGCCCGGCTGCTTTCATGTATTTTAACTCTGCAAAACACATAAAGGATTTTGGGGAAATGTTTGGAAAATGTAGAAAAAATTGTGATGTAACTGATGACTATTTGAAAAACACTGGGAGTTAATTTTTTATTTTTTATCTTTTTGAGTTGGAGTCTCACTCTGTCGCCCAGACTGGAGTGCAGTGGCCGCCCCTGGCCACCGCAGCCTCAACCTGCTGGGCTCCGGCAATCCTTCTGCCTCAATCTTCCATGTAGCTGGAACTACAGGTGCGCGCTACCAGGCCTGGCTAATTTTTGATTTATTGTAGAGATGAGGTCTCGCCAAGTTGCCCAGGCAGGTCTCGAACCGCAATCGAATCAGGCAATCCACTCACCTCAGCCTCCCAAAGGCGCGGGATTACAGGCTGAGCCACTGAGCCTGGCTCACTGGGAGTTATTAAACAGTTCAGGATAATAGGGAGATAGATATGACTGAGCTGAAACCTAAAGCATGTTAATGACATTTCTGATCTTCCCAGTGTGTGAAGGATTACAGAATGTTCCAATGTGGACCCACTTGCAAGAGGAAGCAAGGGGAGGGGACAATTCTACTTACAGACAGAATGTTGTATTTTTATTTTAAAACATTTCTTATCACAATTTTTACTATGGTTATGTATTATTTCAATAATATAGATTAAAATTTTATTTAGAAATAATCTTGACTTTTGTAAATTTAAGACTTTTTGGCCCTCTCCCCATCTCTGAAAAAAATTCCTGACATCCCTTTTCATTGTTATCTTTTAACTCTACCACACTGACAAGGCCATCTATCCTCCTGTCCATGCCTAATGTATTCTTTGGAGCCTAAATGCCCTTTCTTTCTATCTCAAGTATCACCTCATATTTTACTCTGTTCACCTCTGTCTTCAAGTAGACCTTCTCTACTGGTTTCCCTTCAGCCTGTGCATATATGTAAGATTCCTGTATTAAATCCATTTGATCCTACTTTTCTTTCACTTTCCTTCTTTTTCTGAGAAATTTTCTAAAAGAGTGACTTCCATTTGGTGTCTCCAATTCCTCACTTATAATTTACTCTTCAGCTCTGAAATTCAGATGTTTGCCTCACTATTAATTGCTATATCATTTACCAAAGTCTCCAAATATCGTTGTCAACAATTACTATTGTCAATTCTAGCAGACCTTTTACAGCCCATCTTTTTCTTGGTAAATATATTGACCACTCCACTTACCTATGTTAATGAATCCAAAATCTGTCTCCAGCCCACATATATATGTATATATAGACAGGTGTCAGACCACATCTATAAATGACCCTTAAAGAAATATGTTTACAAAGATTTGTCGTAAGCAATTCAAACTTTGCTTTAACATAAACTGATCATATCCCTAAAATTTCCTCCTTCTATTCCTCTCATAATTTTTTCTCTTGACCAGTTTCACTGTTATCTACTTATTTTTCCAAGCTAGAAGCTTAGGAAAACTTCTTTTGTACCACAAACATATTTGGTTAAAATTCCTCTAATCCTGTTCATCCTTTCTACCCCCACCATCTTTGACTAATGCAAGAGTATCTTAGTCACAAAGTCTCTGACCTGCAATTCTTACGCATCTCCAATTCATGTTTCACACTGCCTCCAGGGTAGCTATTCTAAAATCAAATCAGCTATATCGCTCTCCAGTTCATTTTCTGTTTTTTCTTTTTAGCATATTTTCTGCTAGAGTTGTCTGATTCTTTTACTTTTAAAAATAACTGTTGTCCAAATAAATCTTTCTTCTTGTTAAAAGAAAGCAAAGAATTTTCAAGGTTTTAGCACTACATGGAGAAGCTCTTGAAGAGCATCCAAATATGACACTTTTCCTTCAGTTTCACCCTCTCTTTAGGATCTCTCACAATCATTACTGCCTCCTCCCACATGCTTGATCATGGAGATGACACTTCTCAGGTAAATTTTGGTTCCAGAAAATACTCATTCTCTTTTACATAATATTCAGAGAGTGGTTAAGTATAAATAAAATTATAACTAAATGTTATAAAACATAGCCTTAAAATTTTGGGGAGGACAATGAGAAAATTGGCAAGAAAAATGATAAAACAGACTTATTGGTTTTCTTATGTTAAATCTTGCTGCCGTCTCTGTCTTGAACAAGCTGTACAGATCTCTTCAGTCAACATTCTACATGAAGAGAAAGTAGGCTTCTAGCTCAGCTGTTCTACTGCTTTGCTACCTTATGAATAAATAAGCTAAGAACAATTTCATGCTGAGGTTTCTATTGCCTTTCTATTGGCTTTTGATTGTCTGTGTAGAGGCTGATGTGAGGCTCTGGCAGAACTTTAATGTGGACTCACAGTTATAAATACATGACTCATGTCTAAAAACCCAATAAGAACCAGGATTGGCAAGAATAATCCTGACAGATTGGTAATTATTTTGATGAAGTGAAAGTTATGTTTTAACTTTTCTATAAAATACATGTGAATGATTCAATACTGCTTTTAGAAGGATTCAGTGAATATTTCCTGGTTGTTGTGAATAGGAATGTAGATTATTTATCTATCTATTTATTTATTTATTTAGAGTCAGGGACTTTGTTGTCCAGCCTCAAACTTCTGGGCTCAAGCAATCCTCCCTTCACAGCCTCCCAAGTAGCTGGAAAGTTGCTCTTGATAATGCAACCAGGACTAATCTCAAAGAGTTGGGTCACTGACCTAATTGCCTTTAATGACATCAGTGAGAAGGATTTATTTATTATGTTACTCTCAAATTACTATCTCAAGAAAACAGTTTCCAATATTCCATCAGTTTATTTATGCCAAAGAACTCCACATAGATATTTGTTTCATTTAAAAACCTAAAGATAGAGTTTGTAGCTAATTTTGTAGCTAATTCCTGTGGGATGGAAGGAGGAACATGGGGATATGAGAGTACTACTTTAATAAAAACGACATGGCCATTAGCAATCCTATGTTTTGGAACATATTCATAAAAATATATTATGTCTTAATGAGATAAAATTTCCTTTTAAGAACTGTGTCTGATCCCATAAGAAATATGTGACATGGCTTAATTTCTTTAGTTCACATGTGGATCAAATATTTTATGTCATAATCACATCTGCTAATTGACTCTATGTTGTACCTATAGTGGTGTTTACATCCATAATAATGATCCTGAACCATTTCATAGAACATCCTTGTATTTTCAGACATTTGCTTCAGTGTAAGGTTAATTGCAACCTATTACAACTCTAACATGAGTGTGCTCTGAATTGTAACTTTCATCAACAATATATTTTATTGAATCACAGAGCTAAAAAGAACCTTTGGAATCACAAGGTTTTTTGATTTATAAGCCTGTTTAGGAATCTGCATCACCTGGGGAGTTGTGTTTTGTATGTTGTTTTTATTAATATTGGTCCCTAGTACTTACCTAAAACTATTTAATATCTGAGAATCAGGTGTTAAAGAAGTTCCTTAAATATTGCCAGTGCTAATAATCATTCTGTTTTAGAAATAAGAATCAATTTATTTTTTCAAGATTACAGAATACTGAAGCATGCCAAGGGCAGCAAAGTGACTTCACCAAATAACATAACAGATCTGAGACAAGATGCTAAGTCTCTTAACTCTTAAGTCAATGTAATTCCCATGAAAAAATACGGAACTTATTATTGAATTATCCAAAAGAAGTGAATTATTAGAAAGGAAAGATCTAGAAGAGTAGAAATATATAGTTCTTGTGATTTGTGTATGGTAGGTGTCAATAAGGAATAAGCTTGTTTGCTACTATCTTACGTGCTGTTGGACCAGATTCTGAGTAAGATATAGGTTTGCTTGAAATTTGCTTTTAGAAATCGAGGCCATACTAATAAAAGTATTGCTTGTGACAAGAGTAAAGGTATTAATGTAAATAATGATATGCATTTTATAATAATACTTTACTTTCTTATATTTCTCTAAGAAACTCAGCATGATGTTTTCCTTCAACTTTTAACTTTGTGTTTTTATAAGCTGGATTTTCAAATGACATAGAGATTAAGCATTATGTTCTAAAAATATATTCACTTGTTCCATAATACAACATTCTAAGACATGAGCAATCACTTTTTAATACTTCTGTAAATCTATAATGATACTAAATTCTAACCAAGTCAATAGATGCAACTAGAGCAACTCTTACATAAATCATAAATCATGGCAAAGGACCCATACAATGCCTTCTATTTTTTAAAATTTCTGAAGAACTATGCATTAATAAAGCAGCTAAAATATATGTTATCTCTATTGATTTCTGCCTGTTCATATACTTCAGTTTTACCTTAGACCTCACTGATGATAATAAGCACTCTGAAACATTTATATGTTTCAAAATTCAGCTTTAAGTGCTTTTAGTAGAACAGCATTCTGGGTCTTTAAAGAATGATTTGTTTATAACAGTAATTATTTATTCTCATGCTGAATTGAAATTGCAGCTTTCCATGGTAAACCATTGCTATTCTATTATTTACTGGTTCTAACAAGTACCATTAAACTTTGACAAAGCAGACAACACATTTATTTTTTCCATTGTAAATTGTCTTCTAAAATACACCAGTCAGTGACCCTTCCTACTCTTAAACAAAAGGCTGAGGAATATCTCTTTAACCATTCAGTTATCAGTGTGCTCTGAAGCTTTGCTATGAGGCTCATGAATCATGGCACATACCAGAAAATTAGAAACCTTTGACAGTATCATCTCTATTTCTAAGTAACACATTCAGATTCAGCACAACAGCTACCCAACGAGGGGCAGAAATAAGACATCTCTTAAAAGACTGTAGCTCCAAAAGTCTCCATGATCTTATAAATGAATAGTTGAACTACATCTGTACTGACACTTATTGAACCGAAACTTCTAATATCAACCTCTTCTGTCATTTTTAAAAGTGGAGATGATATCCTAATTAACTAATGTTTAATCTTAGTTAACTAGTAAAAAGAATAACTAATCAGAACACTGATTTGCTGAGCATCCCATCTGATCTAGTGATATGACTCCCATCATTGCAACAAGTATGGAGATAAATGCCTAATGAAAATTATCCTTGTTCTATATGCCTTTTAAACCCACTCACATTCTCTTGTCTTGCCTACTTTTCTTAGGGGAAAAAAATAGAGCAGACTTTCAACAGCTGAACTTTAGGTTTTTTTCCCTTCCATTTTGCCGTATTGTCAGAAAGAAATGAGCAATAATAATCAGAGAAATAATCCAATCCAGTTAAAGTTTGTTCTGAGATGTTTTATAGACATTATGGAGAATGACTTTGTTCCAGATGCTTTGGGGGTATCACATACTATTATTGGTTGTGTTTCTAACGTAGAGTAAATTTGAAACATATAAAATGTGTGTAAGGTATAAGAAATGACGGTTCAAATGTATAATCTATCCAATATTTTATTTTATATTTCCTTTTGAAATCTCCTATATAATTCTGAATTCCATTTCCTTTTCTCTCAGTTCAGAGGAAATTAAATAACAAATTTTGTGTTTAGCATCCCTTTGCTTTTTGACTTTACTATATATCTTTCTTTGCCAAAACAACATATTGTTTAGTTTTTGCATTGTTCTAAATATAAATTACATTGCACACTATTGTCTATAATATGGTTTTCAATTTTATTACAGTTATGTTTCTGAAATTCATTCCCATTGTTTGAGGAGGCTATATTATGCTGACGCATAATATGAATGTACCAAAATGTATTTACTTATTATTTTACTAATGTACATTTAGATCGTTTCCATAACTTCAATAGTATTATGAATACTAATGTTCAATGCACATATGCTGAAGTTCTCTGAGGCAAATGCTCACATGTTGAATAATTGAGTTACAGATTTCACTTTGTTAAAGAATGTAAATTTGTTTTCCAAAATGTCTGGAGCGATTGACATTCACATCATCATTTTACAAAAGCTTCATTCATATCACATCCTACTAACACTTGATATTGTCAGACTTTCATAATTGCCAATTTTGTGAGTATGAAAATGTTTTCTATGGTAATTTCAATTTTAATTTCCCTTATTTTTAAGGTGGATATAATTTCATTATGCTTATTAGTTTATATTTTCTCTTCTGTGATGTGCTTTTTCATGACTTTCACTGCTTTTTTTTCTTCTGGGTTTTATGTTTTTGAAACAGACTCACAAGATTTCTTTATATATTTTGAATGCTACCTCATCTTCGCCCAGTTTGTGATTTGTGTTTTACTTTCTCTATGGTATCCTTTGTTGTCATAAGATTTTATTATTCATTTCCTGCCTGTTTATGACTTTTTGCATCTTAAGATATTCTGCCCTAACTGAACACATAAAGATAAGCGTTTAAATTATCTTTTAAGTTTTGCCGGGCTCGGTGGCTCAGCCTGTAATCCCGCGCCTTTGGGAGGCTGAGGTGAGCGGATTGCCTGAGCCCGCGGGTTCAAGACCCACCTGGGCAGCGAGACCTCATCTCTACAATAAATCAAAAAATCAGCCGGGCGTGGTAGCGCATGCCTGTAATTCTGGCTACTTGGAAGACTGAGGCAGAAGGATCACCGGAACCCAGCAGGTCGAGGCTGCAGTGGCCGGGAGGGGCCACTGCACTCCAGTCTGGGCGACCAAGTGAGACTCCCAACGCAAAAAAAATAAATAAATAATATCTCTTAAGTTTTATAGCTTATATTCCATACTTAAATCTTATACAACTAATGTTTTTTGCATGTGATATGAGTTCAATTTTGTGTTTTCATAACAATAAACAGTAATCCCAGGACCATTTGTGAGTGTGGACCCCTCAAAAACCGGAATTTATTTATAAAAAAATTGTGTTTAATTTACATGTTTAAACTTTAGCCACCTTAAATTACTCTCTGTTGGATATAATACACCTATTGAAACTGAAAACAGTTTTTGAACCCGGTATCTTGATGACTCTTAGTACTTCTGCCATTTTTTGTTTTACCTCTTCCACATCAGAAAAAGTTTCCCTTTGAGAACTTTTTTCATCCTGGGAAACAAAAAAAAGTTCTCAGGGTGAGATCAGGTGAATAGGGAGGTAAGGTGTGGGGGTCATCACATTTTTTGTTCAAAAGCTGCTGAACACTCAGTGCGGTATAGGCAGGTGTGCTTGTAAATCGCCCATCATGAAATGGGCAAATGCATTGAAAGAACCTCCAAAAGAAAATTCACTGAAGGTGGACATAGCCTCTCACAACAATACTAGCTGGTACACTGATGCTACTGTGTTCCTAGAACTCTTACCTAGTGGGGTAAACCTGTACAACAAGGAGTCCACCCTCCAAAAAATAATTGTTTTTGGGGGGTTCCCCCTTGTATTGAAAACTTAATTTTTTCCCCCATTAAATTATAATGCCCATTGTGTCATAAATCAAGTTTGTAAATATGTGTTGGGTTTTTTTTTTTCAAGGGGTAAGGATAGAAGAAGGACTCTTCATCTTGTTTAATTGGTTTATACCTTCACCAATACCAGATTATCTTAAGTACTATATATTTATTATACTTGATATTTGGTAAGGTAATTCTTCCCACATCTTTATCTTCTTTAAGTAGATCTTACCTATTCTTGGATCTTTGTACTTCCACATATTTTTTGGTTTAGCCTTTTACATTCCACAAAAAATAGTTTTTTGGGTTGTTGTCTCATACTGGTTTCAAACTACCGATTAATTTGGGAAGAATTAATATCCCTATAACATTAAAATTCTGGATTTTTTGTTTACTGTGTATTTTTTATAAGTCACTGCCTAATGACATTTCCATCAACGATGGACCACATATACGATGATGATACCAAAAGATTATAATACCATATTTTTACTGTAGCTTTTCTATGTTTTTATACATTTAGATACGCAAATACTTACCATTGTTTTACAATTGCCTACAATATTATGTTCAGCAACATGCTGTACAGGTTTGTAGTCTAGGAGCAATAGACTCTACCATGTAGCCTAGTTGTGGAGCAAGCTATACCATCTAGGGTTGTATAAGTACACTCTATGATGTTTGCACATTGATGAATTTGCCTAATGACACATTTATCAGAATATATCCCTGTCTTTAAGTGATCCATGATTGTATTTGTTTTTTAGATGCTTTTCAGAATATTATATATCTGTCAAGATTTTGTAATCTTTGTTAAACTTTTACTATGTATTTTGCATTTTTGATATTATAAGTGAAAATTACATTTTGAAGTTAATAGACTTTACTAACTTAATTTAGTTCTAGATTTACAGAAAAACTGAGCAGATAATATTGGCAGTTTCCATATTTGTCACCCCCACTCCACATAGTTTTTCCAGTTATTATTTATTAATAATATCTTACATTAATGAGGTAAATTTTCCATTAATGAATCAATATTGATATAGTAATATTAACTAAAGTTCATACCTTATTTAGATTTCATTAGTTTTTTTTTTTACCTAATGTCCTTTTTCTGTTTCAGGATCTTGTCTAAGACACCATGTTACATGTAGTTATCAAGTCTTTGTAGATTCCTCTTGACTGTGACAGTTTCTCAGATTTCCCTTATTTTTGATTAACTTAACTATTTTAATCACTACTTACTTATCAGGTATTTTGCAGAATATTTCTCTGTTAGGATTTGTCTGATTTTTTTCTCATGATTAGACTAGGGTTATGGGTTTTAGAGAGGAGGAAACAGAGGTAAAGTGCCATTTTTATCACATCACATCAAGTACTTACTGTTACAAGATTTATGACTGTTGTCATTGACCTTGACCATCTGACTGAAGTAGTGTTTGTCCTATTTCTCCTTTGTAAAATTACTCTTTCTCTGCTCCCCATGTCCATTCTGTATTTTTGTGCTTTGTACATTCAGAAGTAACTATGCACAACTCGCAATTTAGGGTTGGATAGTTATGCTCCCTCCAAAATTATATTTCTAACTTTAATTTATGTTTTGCTAATGAATATAAATTAATATATTGATTTTTTATAACCAGAAAATTTGCTACACTCTCTCATTATTCATATTTCTTTTTTTGTTTTTAAATATAGACAATAACATCCTTTGCAAATAGTATCAGTTTTGGTTCTTGCATTTTGATACTGATTTCTTTATATTGCCTTACTCTGTTGGCCATGTGCCCTACTACAATTCTTAATAGAAATGTTGATACTGAATATCCTTATACTTTTCCTGATCTATCTATATATCTGCTTTAATTTATAGTGGACCCCTCCTGATTGTGTCTTTAAAAACCTTGCAGAAGAATATTTAGAAGAGCAGATTTTTAAACCAAATGCAGTAGATCGTATTATCTTGCAGCAATTAAAAATTATTTCTTTTCAAAAATTGAGTCTTCTAAGCATCAAACTCTGGTTAACTTGCTTAAACATAACCACAGATCAATTTTGTGACACAGCAAGGTAGCATATATCTTTGTTTTGGTGAAACTGTCACCTCTCTGGTCCCTTATGTGCCAAAATAACTGTTTGATCTATTTTTTTTTTTTTTTTCACTTTCTAATACCTCTACTAAGATTCAAAACTGCCTTAATTTAGTTTCCTCTCCTAAGCAGATATTCTGAATGTTATCATGTTAGGTCACAAAATCTCCCAGTGAGACATCCAAAATATTGGGTCAGACCAGATAGAGGGATGTCTGTGATCCAGTGCTGCTTGAAAGATGCAAAGAATTAGTTTGGAAAATATAGTTTATTTAGAAAGTAAAAGAGGGGAGCGGAGAGGAAGGGAAGGGAGGAGACGAGATTCACCTACCCTAGGTAGGGGAGGAGGCCAAACTTTAGGAAATCTGGCCTTGCCATAGAGCAAAGAGTCAGAATTTAACAAAGCAATGGCGAATGGCTACTCGAGGTTAAATGCTTGTAAACATTCCCTTAGATGGCAGGGCAGGTCGTTAAGGTGATTGGGTGGTGGTCTGTTTCACGTCATCACGAAGGGAACAGGTAAGTTCTGATGTCATGTGATGAACGGCAGGCAGATGAGTGGGTTAGTCACATGACTGCTGCCATGTTGATGGGGTCTGTGTTATGAAGGTCAGGAAAGGCTGATTAGGTTAATTTGTTTTACAAAACAAGCTGGGGAGGGTGTTGTAAAACAATAATCAATAGCTACATCTGAGAAACTGGTTCTGTCCTTGATTAGTGATTAGAGGGTAAATTAATGTGAACTGCTAGAAAAATATGACAGAACTAGGCAGTGTTAAAATGGCTGCTCATTGGATATATTGACTCCATCTTATATTCTTTTGATTTACATACTGGGAAATTGGCCTTTCTTCAAAAATTACAACCCTAGTAGTATTTCTATCGTCTTAAACCGTCTTCATTGCGGTGCCTTAAAGTTCTAAACCTGACATTCAAAGCCCTTCTCAAAACGATGTCAATGCTTATTTTTTAAATGTGTATTATCATTGCCCTTTTAAACTTCCAGAAAATATATTTGTTAACTTCATAGTCAGTATGACTTGACAGTAAAATTGAATGTAAAATGAATTTTTACCTTATATAAGAAACATGTTTCAGAAAATAGGCAGAGAGGGTATCTGCCTTTTAGGTTTATCTTCAGTAATGCGTCAATCTGCACACAATGTTTAACACACTGAGCCAAGAAAGGGAAGTCAGAAAACTGTTTTTTTAACCTGCTCCTGACCTATTGTACTCTCATGGGAAAGTCTGCTTGTTCTTGTTTGCTTGCCTGTAAAACAGTGATCATAAAATATTTAATTCTTGA
Source organism: Carlito syrichta (assembly GCF_000164805.1). NCBI lineage: Eukaryota > Metazoa > Chordata > Mammalia > Primates > Tarsiidae > Carlito > Carlito syrichta. Next base: position 951,207 of record NW_007249815.1, on the reverse strand, counting down.
CTATCAACAGGTGAATTATATTTATTGTAGATTACCCTGATTTAGAATCCTTGTTGGCTAAATTACAGAGTAGTAGAAACTATCCTCAGCTGAAATTATATACTAACTTTTGTTTACTTTTGCTCTTTCTCCAAGCAGTTTGCTTCCCAGAAAGAGCACTTTTATATGAAAAAACTAATATTTTCCCATTTTCAAAAATCTCTGAACAATTATTTCTTAGTTATATTTTTAAGGTAATAAATTTTTACTACTCTGAGAGGCAATGCTAGTTATCTCTAGCTTAGAGTGACGATAAGGATGAGAGGTGGCAACAGCATCAACATAAAAATTTTTTTTTCAAAGTTTTCAAACAAAGTTTATCATAGAAAGGAGGGAGAAAAGAAAGGGAGACATAGCAGAGTGGTGGCATGGGTGAGATAAGATGCCAATATTTTTTTTTAAAACAAAAATGCCTTGATGTTTAATGGTGAGCCTGTTGAAACACAGATATTTACCTGGGATAATTTCTGAATTTAATTTGAACATGCATATGCCTTTCCTGTTTCTGTAGCCTTGAGTATATTACTTAATGTCTCTTAGCCTCTGCATGCTAGTGTATGAAGTGGGCATTTTTAGTTTATGTACAAAGTGCCTGAGATAATAACTGTGGAACACTTAGCATTGTTGGACAAACCTTGTGGAGACATCCCCTAAATGTCAACTGTTACTATTTGCTTGATAAATATAAATTCCAGACCATTAAACATACACATAATCTGATTTTTTTTTTTTTTTTTTTGAGTTAGAGTCTCACTCTGTCACCCAGACTGTAGTGCAGTGGCCGCTCCCGGCCACCACAGCCTCGACCTACTGGGCTCCGGCGATCCTTCCGCCTCAGCCTTCCGAGTAGCCAGAATTACAGGCATGTGCAACCACACCCAGCTGATTTTTTTATTTATTGTAGAGATGAGGTCTCGCTGCCCAGGCAGGTCTTGAACCCTCGGGCTTAGTCAATCCACTCACCTCAGCCTCCCAAAGGCGCAGGATTACAGGCTGAGCCACCGAGCCCAGCTGGCCATAATCTGATTTTTAAAAATACTCAGTTTCGGTTGATTCTTTGAAGACACAAAGGATTAAGATCATTTCACATTTTCCATGGAAGGACTGGAAACCTCTGAGGCCTAGAAGATTTTTGTTTCTCACAGATAAACATACCCTATTTTATATAAGAAAGTCACTTTTAAAAAAATTTATGACTTGACATTTTTACAATTAAATGAGGTTTAATAAGTAGAAGATTTAACCATTAAAATTTTTTTTCTTATAAACTCACACTTTACTTAGAAGGTACATCAGACATATAGACTAACATTTGTAACGGTCAGAGACATAAAACGTTAGACCAGCAGTTCTCAAGTGTGGTTCCCTAACTTTAGCATCCTTATCACCGGGGCTTATTAGAAACACCAAATATTGGGCCCCACACTAGACCTACTAAATCTCTGTGTTGTTTACTGATGTTTACTGTATGTTTACTGATCTTCCAGGGATTTGAATGTTGCTGCTTTCTGGGAACCACTGCATTAGGAGTATAAATAAATAAAAAACAACACTGGTGTAGGATTGTAAAGGGAAGAAGGGAATGATCATGTTTTATCTGAGGGAAATGTGAAACAGCCACTACTTTTGAGATGATAATTTATCCTTAATCTGAGAAGCAATGCAGAACAGATAAATTTAGTTGAAAAATTTAGAAAGTTGCCTGAGCCTGTGGGTTTGTGACCCATCGGGGCAACTTGGCGAGACCTCATCTCTACAATAAATCAAAAACTAGCCGGGCGTGGTAGCGCGCGCCTGTAGTTCCAGCTACGTGGAAGGCTGAGGTGGAAGGATCGCCGGAGCCCAGCAGGCGAGGCTGTGGTGGCCGGGAGCGGCCAGTGCACTCCAGTCTGGGCGACAGAGTGAGACTCCAACTCAAAAAAAAAAAAAAAAATTAGAAAGTATTGTCCTGGAAAACAAGGTGAAAATGAGATTTAGGTCATATCCATGTCACATTTGATCCATGTTACATTAAAGGAGCTGGGAGTTCTTTAGAATTCATAGACTCCAACTCAAAAATAATAATAATAAAAATAAAAAGTCAGCTTTTGGTTTACCCTATAATAAAGAATTTTCCAGCATCTGGTGGTTCAGTGTTGGTAATACATCACCAAGAAGAAATGATAGAAATCTCAGGATGGGATGGGAAGTCTCTGTTCTCATGATTTTAGGATACTTAAGTCCCTATTAAAATGAAATTAAGGCGGAAGGCTGAGGCGGAAGGATCGCTGGAGCCCAGCAGGTGGAGGCTGCGGTGGCCGGAAGCGGCCACTGCACTCCAGTCTGGGCCACAGAGTGAGATTCCAACTCAAAAAAAAAAAAAAAAAAATTAAATTAAGGAAAAGATGTTGTCTACATCCCTCAAATTAGGACAGGAGTGAATTCCTTAAACTCAGTAATTTACTGTTTCTATCTCCCAATCGCTAAGAAACAAGAAGCATTTAAATATGTTTTCCAAACTGTGTGGATTGAGACTGACCAACTTTTGAAGTATTCCTTTCTTCAATGAGTTACGTGAAGGTCAGAATTAAAAACAAACAAAACAAAACCTCTAAAAAACCCTACCAGTAAACAAATGTGTATATTTCAGCCAGAGTGTGCTGCTTGGCTTCTCTAAGCAAATTTGTAATTGCCCTGGGCAAAGCAATTCCCTTTTACTCCTGACCCTCTGCCTTGCCTGCTATGAGGTTTTTTGAATAGGGATATGTGATCCTAGATGTATATTTGAAAAATAATATTATTCTGACTTCTAGGCATAAATTCTGTTACTTAAATTGTCAACTTCTATGTGCATGTTAAGACAGAAAGGTTTAGGAACTATTCGAGGTCATTCAGCAGGCTACTGGCCTTTTGTTTTAACACTATCACCTTCTAAGGAAGAAAGAAATCCAGAGTTTTGCTTTGTTTTTTAAATAATTTAAAAAATCTTCTCCTTTTGTCTTGGGTAAGTATCATCTTTCTTATTAGGCCAGGATAGTCACTAGGGTCATAAGACTGTTAAGATCTTTCTGTTATTACGTTTGGACTTAAAAATGTCTCAGATGACAACATCAAATATAGTCCCTGAGCTGTATTGATAAAATAATTTCTCCATCATCTTCATACATCTACCTAAAAATAACGTTTGTCTGTTCATTTTTATTAACATGCTATTTCGTAAATCTGTTTTTAATACTCACACTGTTGTGTGATTCTTCCAGATTTTTCTCTCATTTCACTTTTGAATTGTAAGATACCTTTGGGCAAATTCAAGTTACCTGAATGAAACCCATCCTCTTGATTACACCTGCTCCTCAGGTGCCCAGCTTGTGGAGAATGCTCTTTCTCTCACCTTCCATGTGCCACAGGATCTTAAAACAAGGATAGTCCTATGGTTTGAATGTGTTCCCTAGAGTTTATGTGTTAGAAATTTAATCTCAAATGCTATAGTATTGAGAGGTGGGACTTTAGGAGGTAAATATGTCATGAGGGCTCTTCCTTCATCAGTGGATTAATGTCATTATTGAAAGAGTGAGTTTTTTAGCAAGGGTGGCATCTTTTTTATGTAAGATGAATTTAGTCCTCTCTCTCATCCATGTGATGCCTTCTGCCATGTTAATATGCAGCAAGAAGTTTCTCACAAAATGGTAATTATTTGATCTTGGGCTTCCCAACCTTCAGACCATGAGCCAAATAAATTCCTGATTATTATAAATTGCCCAGTCTTGGGTATTCTGTTATAGCAATCATAAAATGTAATAAGACAGGTGATACCTCCTGTTCATCAAAGTGGCTTCCAAATCACTTGTTTTCTGACCTTATTTTAAACATTATTTTAAATTTAGTTATTTTTTATAAAAATGACACATGAATATACTTTAAAACTTTAAGTAGCTTACTAAGCTTACTATATATTAAAGCTTATTATATATAGTATATTAAATATGTATGCTTTAATAATTATAAATCATTTAATATAATTACATGTTATATATATATATTTAAAAACCTAGTAGTCTTCCAAACACCAAATCCCATTGCATATTTAAAGAGATGACACTTTTTATTCTTAGCTGTTTCTTTTTAAATTTGCCCCAGATTGATAAATAGCATGCATATATTTTTCTCTTCTTTTTTTCAGTTTTGAATGTTAATTATTGATTTCCTAGAGAGAAAGAGGAAGACCTTACCACTTATATTAATTTATCCCATTTATCCAGTCACACTTCTCCAACAATAGCTACAGTTATTTATTATTTAGATTGAGATTTATTTATTATGATTGTTTGATTATATTCACAGCTGAGTCATGTAGTGTACTACACTTAAATTTATTTCATTGTATGATTTCTTGTATGATATTTCTTTCCCCATATTAATTGTTATTCTTCTCTCATTCTCTCTGTCTCTCTTCAGATTTCTATGTAACTCTCACTATGTAACTGTCCCCAAACTTCCTGTCTTAAGTGGAAGTCATATTGTATATCTCTGCTCAGTTAACTTTTTTATTTTCCACAGCTGTTATAAAACTTTCCTCACTTTTTCCTCAAGCGGTAACCTTGTATGACCACAACCCTTTTGTCAAAAGATGACTTTTGACTTAATATCTGACCATACACAGAAAATCAAGGCGATCAGTCATAGTAACAAATTATAAACCTCTCTGTTAATCACCTTCTGTCTAGTTTCAGTAGACAAGCCTGCTCCTGCCTGATACATGATCATTCTCCTTTTTTTTTTGTCTGAAGATCACATTCCTCCAGAAGGTGAGCAAATTGCATATACATAGTTTCAAGATCATTTCTTACTTTTTATTTCCTTTAGCCTAGTTCTTATCATTCTTGGCTTCATTACTGCAATGGTCTTCTAAGTGGTCTACTTATCTCATGACTCATGCCACTCCAATTCATATTAATGCCACCCCAGTGATTTCTTTGAACACATTTTGTGTCTCATGACTCCCTTGCTAAAATTCTTTGTAAGTTCTTGAATGTATGTATGATAAAATGCATATTCATTAGCTTGCCACCCAAAGTCAACTGTGATATGTCCTCCTCCCCTCTCTTCTATCTTTTTCTTTTAAAATTGGCAACCATTTTTTAAAAATTTGAGATGATATTTACATATGGAGGAATGCACAGTTAATATAGTTCAATGTGTTTTGATCAATATGTATACCTATAGTATACCATTTTATAGCCTAAGCTTGTAGACTAGTGAAAGACTTGCATTTCCTTAACTATGTATGACTCTTTGGTACTTCTGCACACTTCTCTTGACCTAGAACACTTCATCCGTCATCTGTCCAAAGTACCTTCTAGAAAACATATCGACTCTCTTTTTTTTACTTTTATGCCTAATATAAAGTTGCCATGGTATCTGTAAAGCTTCATTGTCCTTATTAATCTCATGTCTGTATTCTCCACCAGATCATACAACTGCCAGGATGAAGTTCATTTTGAAATTTTTCTGTGAATATTTAATAATACCAAGTGGGCACTCAATAAATATTTGTTGATTAAAAGTCCAAAACAAACACTGAATATATACTTTTTAAAATAGATGCATGGAACAATGGTTAGGGTTTGTGACTGGAGAATCTGACTACCCGGCTACAAATCATGGTTCAGCTTCATATTACCTGTGATATTTGGGGAAAGTTGTATAACCTGAATATGACTCAACTTTCTACTATGTAAAATGGGGATATTCATTGCACATATTTCATAAGTTGTTTTACATTTTTTAAATCTTTTTCTTAGTGCTAGGAACACTTTCTGGCACCAAGTGAACATTTAGTATTGCTATTATTATTTATGTGATTAATTATCAATTTTGCATTAATAAAATGTATATTAAGTATATTTAAAATTCCAGCTAATCTAAGGATGACCAAATATTAGATCTTATAAAAGCCATTTATTTTATTAACCAGGAATTTATTTCATGACATTTGTTATAGAAGTTCAGAGGAAAGCAACGAAATATCAAAATCTTTATACCACTGGGATGAGAATCATTACTGATTCCTAGAATCAAAGTTTGTTTATATATGTCATATGGACATTTATGTTTTACTGTTATCATTATTATTTTATGGTTACTATTTCATTACTACCTAATATGTAAAAAATTAGTGTAACAAACCAAATTTAAGCCTATATTGTCAGTACTGGAGATGACAAAGAAATCATATGAGCACATATGACAAAATGATTTAAGCACATATGGCAGAATGATTGGGTTTTGAAAAATAGAATAAAAGATTGGAAAGTGAGGAACAGAGAGTGTGCACGATTGAAATCAGGTGAGACTAATTTAGAATGCCTTCCAAAAGAAGATGCTGATTTGAAGGGAAATTCTTTTATAGTTCAGATCTGGTGGTAGCTTGTATTTAAAAATGATTCTTTAAAAAGTCAGCATAATCTAACTGATGGAAAAATAATGAATTGACAGCTTATTAAAATGGAAAATTATTGTTAATCAAAATAATTTTTTCCTATTTAACACAGCAGAATTTTGCTGCAATATATTTTTATGTCTGTTCAACTAAAAATAAAATCAGGATGGAGACTGCAGTTCGTTTTTTTCTGATATAATCTGAATCTTTGGATTCTAAAGCACTGTAGCTTTATTTCTGCCATCTGGTGGTTGAAAATATTGATGTTCTTGCAGTCTGTGAAGCTATATTAATTCTACATACACATATATTAATATACATTGCTTCCTAAGGAACAATTTGCCATACTGAAACTGGCATGCATTTTAATACATTGCACATGGAAAAATGGAATATATTTTCCTTCTCTGAATTATTCTGTCAAAATTTATGATATATTTATTAACTTATTTGCACAGATATGTTTTATTGTGTTGAATTCTATAAATAGTATCTTTTGGAATGCAGTTTTAAAAAATTTACATACTCTAAAGATATTTTTCTCCACATTCTTCAAATCAATGAATTTTCTGAATACCAAATACATTTTAGATAATTTTATAGTAAATTATTAATTCTGGTTAATGTCTACTCCAGCATGGGCAAGTAAAATTGGATGCACAATGTAAATACAAAGTGCAATTGTCAGTGGAATCAAAGACAAATATCTGTTAGACTGCTTTTGAACATTTGGACTTCATTCACTTCTGTGAAGTCCAGTTCACTGTACACCTTCTAAATCATGCAAGTTATATAATGCAGCAGGAGTGCAGATAGCAGGGGAGGGGGGAATGAGGAGACTACAGACATTTAAGTCTTTCAATGAAAATTAACTTAAGATATCCCAGGCTATAGAGTCAAATAAAAGGTCTCTTCCCAGTCTGAGTCAAACCTAACTGGTTACCACCTTTAAGATGCTGACTCTGGGCTCATGATTTGTTATCATAAACCTCTACTGTTCTGTGGCTATCAAAGAGGACTTTTCAATACTGTGAAAATTTCCTCCTGTTAGAATGGACCTAATCCAGTGTGACATATTTTTGTGTTTAATCCTTTGTAACTGCATGTTCAAGAGGAGTGGTTCACTCTAGACAAGACCATTTTCCATATTGACTGAAGTTCAATTTGCTGTTTTATTTGAAGACTTAGGTTGTTTTTATTTTGGAGGGCAATAGGACATGCATTTTGTAGCAAACTATCTGGATTCTAGACCTAGTTTATTCTGTTAATTGATTTTACTGAAGTATTTGGATCTTAGCAGACTCCTCTGTAAAATGAAGACATTGATAACATATGCTCTATCTGCACCAGACATTTTTGTGATAATCAGTAAGTATGCTGATTATTAAAAATTTTTTAAAATTAGATTTCCAAAAATGTAAGCAATATTATTCTTTGTCAACATTGTTCAATTCTACTTGTTTTGTTCTATTACTGGATCCAGTCAGTTCAAATAAGAAAGGAATAATAATAATAGAGAAAGAGAATATTGTTGGAGAGAGAAAAATTGTCCACAAAGGATCACTTGATGATGTAACCTAAATGTATGGGAAACTACAGAATGTGCTTTAAGAATAACAATGAGCTGGGCTCGGTGGCTCAGCCTGTAATCCCGCGCCTTTGGAAGGCTGAGGTGAGTGGATTGCCTGAGCCCGCGGGTTCGAGACCCGCCTGGGCAGCGAAACCTCATCTCTACAATAAATTAAAAAACAAACAAACAAAAAACAGCTGGGCATGGTAGCGCATGCCTGTAATTCCGGCTACTCGGAAGGCTGAGGCGGAAGGATTGCTGGAGCCCAGCAGGTCGAGGCTGCGGTGGCCGGGAGCGGCCACTGCACTCCAGTCTAGGCGACAGAGTGAGACTCCAACTCAAAAAAAAAAAAAAGAAGAATAACAATGAGACCCTGCCCAAGTAGCCACCACCATCTACAGCTGCCAAATAAGTTGAAAATTTGTGATTGAAGATATATTCTTTCTAGGTCTAGACCTCCTCTTCAAAAGGTTCATACCAAAGTAAAAACACTTTATGGGGGTCCAGAATTATTAGTTATCAAAAGCATCTTGAGAGAAATTAAGGGGAGACCTGTGGGCTAGAGGCCAAGCAATGTGGGTAGGCAGGAAAAAGAGGAGGGACAATTTTTTCCATAACATTCACCTTTACTTTCTTTATGGATTTTCCAACGGCCAAGTCCTATTTGCATGATAATTTTTTTTCCAAAAAATTACATGGGTTTATTAAAATGTAATTAAAATAAGTATTCACCAAGGATATAAATACTCAGATTTGTTTTCCTTCAAAATTTTCTAAGATTTCCCTGAGTGAATTGGGTTTTTTAAGAGTGTTTTTGAATTTGTACTGTGTGCAGTTATCACTGTGGTAACCTTGCAAATAGAAATATCCCTGGCACATACAATATATCTAAAAACATTTCTGTGGATAACCTTGATATGTTGGTAATAGCAGAGAAAATTTTCCATTCTCATTTAAAAAATTAGGGTGATGATTTTTGTCTTTCTAAAATTATTCCCCACCAAATATATTTTGTTCACAATCATAAAAATAATGTTTAGGATGGTGACAGGTTGTGATCACAATTTTCTCTGTGCCAAGAATGAATTTTTAAAAATACCATTCTTGCAAGATTGCCAATCATCATTTTATATTCCTTTCTCAATACATTTTTGAGAACTAGGTCTATGAAATAGATAAGATAAAAGAAAAAAAAAAAAGGTTACATCTCAAGTGATATTCTCTATGGAGTAAAATCTTCTTAGAACTTGAAATTAGAAGGGTATATAAATTACAAATATGATCGTTCATTAAATATTCTCAGAATATCTGTTCACTCATTCATTCATTGCTCGGTCTAAGCCAGGAAGCGTGCTAGGTGCTAAATATACACAGATGAACTAAGTGTTAAATATAAAGATGCAAAGTGCTTGGATAATATGTGTAAATATTCAACATGGACCCTGCCTTGTAGGAGCTCATATGTTTCCAGAGAATTTAAGGGAGATAGTTTAGTATGCAGTATAATAAGAGCAATGTGACAGATACAGGGAGAGTACAGTCAGAATGAATGACAAATTCTTCTTGAGAATGAGAACGAAGAAGGCTCCACAAAATAGGAAAAGAAAAAGAAACTGAGACTTGAGAGATGAGAACAGATATTATACTTCTCAGATAGATATGGTGGGTAGAGATGTAGGTAGGAACTGGCATTCTGAATAGATGGGATGACACATGTAAGAATTATATAGACACAAACTAATGTTTAAATAATTGATCCCCAAGAATAGAAATTTATTGACAAAACATTAAAAATCTAATGACCCGCTTAGAGTTTTTTATTCCCTCATTGAAGTAATAACAAATAAAAGAATGAAGTTATTGTAAAACATAATCTTTAACCATTTTACCTATTTGGCTTGGCTCCAATATTTTAAAGTATCAATACATTATACAGGGGTATATGTATATGCAAAAATAATGTTTGAATGCTAAGGAAGTATATGAAAACTTACGAATTTTATATTATTTCCCTGTCAACGGTTATAAAATTAACCTTGATTTGATTTTGCACAAGAACATCTGGATATTTTAGTGTTTCAAAAATTTTGAGGTGTGTTTTTATTTTTTATTGTCTTTCAATAGCTTTAGAGAGTGTGCATGGTTTTTGTTACATGAATGCATTGCCTAGTGGCAAAGAAGTCCGGGCTTTAAGTGTACCCCAAACTGCCGCCTGTGCACATTGTACCTGGTTGCGATTTTTTTACTTCCTCACCCCCTTCAAACACTACTCCTCTGAGTCTCCAGTGTCCATTATACCATTCTATATGCCTTTGAAGATCTTTAGTTTAGCTCTGATTTATAAGTGGAAACATTCAGTGTTTGGCTTTCCTTTCCTGCATTAGTTCACTTAAGAGGTTCTCCAATTCGCTCCCCCCCAAAGACATTATTTTATTCTTTTTTAATAACTGAATAGTATTCCATCATGTGTGTGTGTGTGTGTGTGTGTGTGTGTGTGTGTGTGTATGACATTTTCATTATTCACTGATCAGCTGATGGGCATTTATGTTGATGCCACATCTTTGTAACTGTGAATTAAGTTGTGATAAACAAATGAGTGCAGATATCTTCTTTTGTATAACAACCTTTGTTCCTTTGGGCAGATACAAGGTAATGGAATTGCTGCATCTCATGATAGATTTACTTTTTAAAAAAGAATTTGCATATATATTTTTATTTTAGAGTTGTGAGGTATGAAAGAGGATGTTCTATATAAGTAAATTGTATGCAGGTGGGGTTTGGAGTTCTCTCCCCTGGTAGTGAACATAGTACCCAGTGGGTGATTGTGTGTTCCTTATCCCTCACCTCCCTCTGCTATCATTGTCCAGTGTTTGCTGTTCCTCCTTTTAGGAACATATGCCCAGTGTTCAGGGACTGATTTTGTGTGAGAACATACAGCATTCAGTTTTTTCTTTCTGTAATAATTCACATAGAATGATCTTCAGCTGCATCCATGTTGCTGCAAAGGACATGATTATTTTCTTCTTCATAGCTTCATAGTATTCTATCATGTATATGTACCATGTTTTCTCTATCCAGTCTACTATCAATGAGCATCTGGGTTGGTTCCATGTTTTTACTATCGTAAATAGTGCTGCAATGAACATACGTGTGCAGGTATTTTTTTTTGTAGACCAATGTATGTTCTTTTGAGTATATTCCCAGAAGTGGGATGACTGAATCAAATGGCAACTCAATTTTTAGTTCTTTGAGAAAATACCTCACTGCTTTCCACAAAGATTGAACTAGCAAACATTCCCACCAACAATGTCGAAGTGTTCTTTTTTCAGCATAGCCCCACCAACACCTGTTGTTTTTTGACTTTGCAATGATAGCCATCCTGACCGTGTGAGGTGGTACCTCATTGCAGTTTTGATTTACACTTTGATAATTAATGAAGCTGAAAATTTTTGCTATATTTGTTGGCTGCTTAAATGTCTTTTTTTCTGAGAAGGGTCTATTCATACCCTTGGCCTACTTTTTAATGGAGTTACTTGTTTTTTTCCTGTTGATTCATTTGAGTTCCTTGTAGATCCTGGATGTTAGGCCTTTGTCAATTGCATAGCTTGCAAATATTTTTTACCATTCTGTGAATTGTCTCTTTACTCTCTTGATGGTTAGTTTTGCAGTGCAAGAGATTTTAAAGCTCATTAAGGTTCCCCCTGTCAGTTTGGGATTTTGTTGCATTTCCCTTTGAGGATTCGGCCATAAATTCATTGCCTACTTCAAAGTCCAGGAGGATGTTACCTAGGTTTTCTTCTAAGATTCTTATAGTTTGAGGTTTCACATTTAAGTCCTTGATCTATTTTGTTTTTGTATATGGTGATAGGTAGGGGTCCAGTTTCAGTCTTCTGCATGTGGTTAGCCAGTTTTCCCAGCACCATTTGCTAAGTATGATTTTCTCTCCCCAATATCTGTTTTTGTTGACTTTGTCAAAAATGAGTTGGTTAAGTGACAATGGTTTTATTTTTCATTCTTTGTCTTGCTCCATTGGTCTATGTGTCTATTTTTGTACTAGGACCATGCTGTCTTGTTTTTTTTAGACATTAGCTTTTTTCTTTTTGCTTAGGATTGCTTTAACTATTTGGGCACTTTTTTGCTTCCATATGAGTTTCTGTATTGTCTTTTTTAGGCCTCTGTGAAAAATAATGCTAGCAATTTTATAGGGATTTCATTGAATCTGTGGACTGCTTTGGGTAGCATGGACATCTTGACCATATTGAATCTTCCAGTTCATGGGCATGGGATGTTCTTTCATTTGTTTGTGTCATCCTTGATTTATTTGAGTAGTGTTTTGTAATTCTCATTGTAAAGATCTTTCACCTCCTTGGTTAGATAAATGACAAGGTATTTTATTTTTTGTGTGTTGCTATTGTGAATGGAATTGTGCTTCTTATTTGGTTCTCAGCCTGCTTGTTGTTGTTGTATAGAAATGTAACATTAGCCGGGCTTGGTGGCTCAGCCTGTAATCCCGTGCCTTTGG